>NC_067220.1:41355673-41655673 GCF_019924925.1 Ctenopharyngodon idella
AAACGACTCAAATTGGCTAAATTCTTACACATCAGTGTGTGAGTTTAGAGACAACACTCATTGTGTTAATTTTGACACATTCATTGTGTTATGATTTTAACACAGTAAATGTGTCAGGAAGGTGATCTGATGTTAACAAGCAGAATCACTAAAGGAGAAAATCACAATTTTTACAATAATAACCAACTTTTTTAATTCACCATCATGGAGATCAGGGTTTGCTTTAGTTGGGCTCTTGACCCTTGACTTTTTAGTATTAGATTTTGTTTGGACTGTTGTAACTGAGTTACAACAGCCAGACAAACAAAGAGAAAAGATGATCAGGTGGTGTTGGTTATGTTTTCACATAATCATTATTTGACCTGAATCACCAAACTCAATCAGAGCCCAATCTCTGAGTTAGATTTATATTATTGATTACAGCAGCATTGTGACTCTACAGCAAAAGATCAGCTTTATCAATATAATCCAAAGGATTTTTTAAAAGTTGTTCTGATTTAAAAAAAAAAAAAAAAAATCTCTTTCACAGGCTGATTCTTGATGTCTGTATCTCTAAATGAATCTCAACAGTGGTGAGAATAATAAAGCATGTTGCAGTGCATTCTGGGTGCCACCAATCAAAATTCATCCATGGCTCCCATCATGCATTGCTGCATGAATAAATTATGAGCTTAATTGTCTTAGTAATTTCCTTTATTCTCACTATTTTTATTTATTTTTATTTTTTTTCTGTTTTTATGTATTTTTAGCAGCTTGTTTTCTAATGTTCAGAGTTGATCTGTTTATCAGAATATGTTGCTTGTCGCCGTTGTTGAGATTCACAGGCTGATTCTTGATGTCGGTGTGTGCCTAAAATAAAGTTTTTTTTTTTTGATGATCAGAACAACTTTTGAAAAATCCTTTGGATTATATTGATAAAGCTGATCTTCTGCTGTAGAATCACAGTGCTGCTGTAATCAATAATGTAAATCTAACTCAGAGATTGGGCTCACTGATTCAGGTCTAATAATGATTATGTGAAAACATAACCAACACCACCTGATCATCTTTTCTCTTTGCTTGTCTGGCTGTTACAACAACTCAAACAAAAACTAATGTTAAAAAGTCAAGGGACAAGAGCCCAACTAAAGCAAATCCTGATCTCCATGATGGTGACTTCAAAATTGTGATTTTAACATCAGGTGCTCATCATTAATGTTCAATAGTCACACGATTTAATGAATTATCTTGATTGAACGGTCTTGGAAGGTCTGGTCTCGTCCACACCTCTGGTCTTGAATGGTCTTGGTTTTGGAGGTCTGATCTTCACCCCTGAAATTAACACAAAGATGTGTAAATGTGTAATATTAACACATTAAAGGTGTTCTTGGCTGCACAGATGGTGTTGATGCTGTGAACAAATACACAGGTTGTGTTAATTTTAAAACTATACATAATGTGTAAAACAATTGAATTCTTCCAACATATTTTTATGCAATATTTACACAAAATGTGTAAACTAGAGTGTTACACATAATGTGTCATTTTTCTACACATTTCTTCTTAGAGTGCCGTAATCTTTATAGTGATAAAATGATGGTGACTTTAAACATTATTCATGTTTTAGGTGTAATTTTTGTTGTTATATGTAGTTATAATACATTTTTTTGCTGCCGCAGGAAAAGGAAAGATTCTGACAGACAGAGTTTAAATCCTGACATTGTTTTACCTGAAAGGAAATGGAGTATTGACCACCTTGCTGATTTTAACACGTAAGTGCCAAAATATTGTTAAAGATCTGATACAATCAGTTAAACTTATATGTGAAAAGATTGTTCTCAAAATATGCATTAGTTACCATGTATTTATATGCATTGGTTTGTTCTGAGATGTTTGACTAAACATGTTTCTTCTTTTGTTAACAGAATCCCAGAATCCATAGAGAAAAAGGACCTTGCTGTAACAACAATCTCACAGAGTATAATTCATCCAGTACATATTTTTTTATAAAACATGGACAGCAAAAACTCCAGTAATAAATTAACTCTCCTGGGAGTATATGTGAGACCATACTCAAGAGTGTTAAAGTGTTAAAATAAGAGTGTTAAATAAACACTGAAAAGTGTTAAAGTTAATGAGATAATGAAGTGATTAATTGAGTGATGATTGACCATTATTGAAGATACATAATGTCAACAAGCAGAATCACCAAAGAAGAAAATCACAATTTTTAATTTTGATTTTACTTTAAACATCTTGAGTATGGTCTCACATAAGGCTTGTTTGAGATGCATCTGCGTTGTGCAGACTGATCGGTGTATGACATCAAAGTACTGCGAGAGCGTTTGGAGAGCAGACGACTCCTGAATGCTTTTGAATTGCTCTCGCGGTACTTTGATGTCATACGCCGATCAGTCTGCGCAGCGCCGATGCATCTTAACCCAGGAGAGTTAGTTTGACACTGGAGTTTTTGCTGTGTGGTAATTATTCTTATGATTTTGTCATATGTGTTTTGTTTGTTTCTTAGGTTGATGTTAGTAACAGATCATGACAGAGAATCTGAGAATGGTGGAAACAGCATCTGCCCTCTGAAAACTCCCTGATGGATCAAAGCTCCTCACTTCTTCTCAGTAGTGCACAAGACTTCATGAACCTATTTCTTATGACACATTTACAGCCCTAATCCTAAACTTGAGATGCCTTTGTAGGCAGCATTTTAAGGGTTGAGTTCCCAACATGGAGGAAACAGCATAAGTATCAGGACTTCTAAAGACAGAAACCAGGACTACAGGATTACATGATTAACATCTTTGATCATGTGCACTCAGTTCCAGGATCAGCTGTCATGTGACATAAAATGACATACTCAAGTCACAACATACACAACACAGGGTGAATTCCCTTCAAAGAGGCGAGCATCACTCTGCTCCACTCATTATGTATTTCTGTCTCATAAGTGACTGTATGGATCACCAGACATGAAGCCAGATGTCACTGACACTTTAGAAGCAGGAATGTTATTTAAAAGCAGAATTCATATTGAATAATACAGCTGTTAAGACAGATGTAGCTGTCCTGTAGCACAAACAAGAGAGCATGGTGCTTGCAGTGCCACAGTCACTGGATTGATTCCCAAGAAATACAAGAACTGACAAATGTGTAAATGTAAATAAATATATATATATATAAAAAATAAAATAAATAAATAAATAAAAAAAATAATAATAATATAGCCTCTGTGTCTTTATTTCACATTTGACATTTGGTAAAAACTAACAAACATTAAAATGTGTTTTGTTAGAGATATTTAGTTACGTTTCCAGGTAACTTGTTAAATAACTTCTAAAAAATTCTAAAATTACTTCCTTGAAGTGATCATCTCATTTACCTTTCAATAGCGGTCTCATAAAAGGGCCCTTAATGAAAGAATTTGGTCACTTTGGTTTGGAATTTTACATCCATCTCATAACATACTGTATATTCAACAAATTGTCTAATTGTTATTTTTGATGATGTAGTAAGGCCTATTCAATTTATATGTATTCTGCAAAATGGTGGAGAAAAAGTTTGCAACATTTGTTTAATGAAGATTACACAGTCCCTTTGGGAAGATTTCTTATTTGTCTCATTTAATAAAGTGTGAGTTAAGTATGTCTATACAAGATTCAAGATGATAAGATGACAATAAAGTATATGCATTGCGTCTATGCAGACCACAACTACTGTGATTGGTCAGGATGAAATCTGCGATAGCTTTAATTTTAGCTTCAGAATGAATATAATAGAGCCTGATCACTGGAAGCTTTTAATGAAAGCAGTGAGGCTGATTCAACGCAAACACTTTGAGAAGACCACAACAATATCTTAATGTTGATTAGGCTTGGGTAGAAGATACCCACATCTCTATGTAGAACTAAAGGTAGTTTAGTGCACAGTGCAAAGGCATATAGACTATAACTCATGCAGTAGCACCCTCTTCAGGTCATTCGGAGCAGAGTGCGTCAACCACCTGTGTTCACGTACATGGTCAAATGGAGTATACGCCTGCACAAATATGCTAGACTAGAGCTTGTGTAAAAACTGAAGTATTTTTTGGGCTCAGCAAGCCATTCTCACATAATGTGTTCTTGTGTTAAAAGATGCAAGACGCAGCAAAGTAAACGTGATGTTTTCAAAAGTAAAAAAAAATCAAAGATATTTATCTAGAGCATCTGTATATAGAAAAACAATTAAAAAGCAGTGCAGGAGAATGCAAAACGTGCTCTGTGTAAACTGGCCCTAAGAAAGACGTTCCCTATGGGTGTAGCTGCAGTAAGGCAGCTCACTAGATTTTTTAACAGAGCAAATACTTCCAATCACATGCTTCAAGTGCAAATAATCTGAGTATGTGATTGCTAAATCTATACTAAAAGTCAAAAGATTTGCTCCCTTTTTCCATCAGAAAACACAGATGGACACGAGATTTCACAGGCTGATGATTTGAAATAATTGTGTGTGTGTGTGTGTGTGTGTGTGTGTGTGTGTGTGTGTGTGTGTGTGTGTGTGTGTGTGTGTGTGTGTGTGTGTGTGTGTGTGTGTGTGTGTGACGTCCAGCTCCACCTCTCTGGGCTTCTAATTGGGTGGAGGGATAGAGTTGTGGGTAAGGTTAGGGTGTGGTTGGATATTGTAACTCCACCCATTAGGCCCAAATTACATTCGCTCCTCCTCACTGGACGTCTAGCGAAGGGGAAGCTAGATGTAGGCTCCACCCATTTGCTCTGCAGCCTCTCTTTATTTTTGAAATTCTGCAAGATGCTAGTGTAGCAGAAACTACATACTTCACCAGCATCACATTCATGTGGTATGGGGCTTTATTAATGTCCATACCCCTACCCTTAAAACAATGAAAAGTTGGATGCACAATCTGATAGTTAGCATTATCTGCCAAAACACCTGTTCTAATTGCACAGCCGCCATGTGAAAAAATGAAAATAAAACAAAGCAGCAAAGAGAGAGATCCAACCCGAGTCCTGATAATAACAACTATGAAGAGAAATCACAATGTCTGAGTCCTGTATCGATAACCTGACCTGCCATTGCTGAAGTACATGTGGCTGATGTATATTTCAGAAAAACCCTTGCTCACAAATATTAAATGCAACATCTTGTATGGCTGATGTCTGTTCTAAACAAGTCAGAGTCGGCTGGGTTTTGAATTTAAGATGTTGATGATATCTTCGTAATTCGAATTATCTGTTAGTTCTCTTTCAAAAGATGAAAGTGTCAAGTTTAAGGTGTCCTACTAACCATCTTTGTTTAGATGTTTTTCTTTCTTTAATATGTCACAGATAGCGTTTTAGCTAATTTTGTAATAAAATAAAAAGTGCGCTACATGGCAAAAGCTGCTGTTGTAAAATATATAAGTATTGCAGGTATGGATTATTGTATTTTAAGCTGTTATTTTACTGTTTATTTTACCATGTTAAATTTTAGATTTGTTCAAAAAGACAAAATTTCTTTAATTGTTCCGCCTTTAAATGAATTGAAATGAAACAACCCGCTATACATTCAAATGATTAGAACAAGATTATGCCTGAGAGAACTCAAAACAAACAACTTTTGTAACATTATAAATAAACCTCAGGGGAAAATAATAGGCTAACATGATACAAGCCATTTCGCAATTCATAATTTAGTTTATTCTGTTTTCCTGCAGGTGGGATGAGGTCTGAGATTGAGGTTGGTCTCGGGTTGGAGTTTGTGGTGGGACTTGAAGTGGAGCAATAAGTTGTGTTTTGTGGTGGATTTGTAGGCCTGAGTCACACACACTGAACACCAGCAGAACCAGAGTAACATCTTCACTGAGAGAGCGCTCTTCATCTCCCTCTGCTGATCTCTGCAGATAAAACACAGCAAAGTGAAAGTACGGATAAATGGGAACATGGTCTCATCAAGCATATTTGTACAATTGCAGTTCATGTAGATATAGACAGATTTATTTCTAATCCTGCCATCCGATTGAGTCAGTTCTTTGGTTTAGTACAGAGCTCAATTATTAGAAACTATCAGGTAAAACACACATTCACTCAGAGCCCAAAAATAACTAACTGAATCAGACTGTGGCCTGACTATAGCAAAATGATGGAAATAATGCATTTGTTAAACATAATATTTTTAAATCTACAATAAGTTTGAGCACAAAACCTGCAATCAAATAGCAGATATTCATCTGCTGAATCATTACATGCATGAAAAAACACTTTTTTTCTTCTTCTAAATTTAGTTTTAAAATTTTAAAAAATACTTTTTATTTTTCATCTGTTGAACATGCTATAGCCTACATGAAATAAAATAAAAATAATAGCACACTTCTCAACCAACCGCACGTCATGTGCCTCCACAGTCATGTGGTAAATCATAAGAATCCAGCAGAGTATTTGTGTGGATTCCTAAAGTAAAGCATATTTGTGTAATATTTATGTTTCACTTTCAAATCTTTTATTATATAAATTAAGCATCAAGATAAGATATAATCCACTTTATACATTTTTGTACAGTTAATTTTACAGTGTAACCTTTGATTTGTTTTATGATGTTCTGATTATTTTCAAGCAGTGATAAGATGATATTTGATATTTTGATTGTGTTGGCAGTAGGAACACGGGATAATAGATTTTATTTTCTCAGCAGTGCAGAGTGTGAATTATTCATTTTCATGTATCTTTACAAAAGCCATATTTGAGTCTAGGGCTAATCTTGTGAAAAAATAAAATATGCATTACAAATACAAGTTTAAAATGCAACACTTAGTGTTAGCTACACAACATGTAATGGGGTTCCTTGATAAACTTTCTACCAAAGGGTCCATGGCCTGAAAATATTGGTTAGGTATCCATCTTATTTTTCAGGTAAGAGCAGGTACGGCCATTTGTAAATTTAGTGTGTCTGGCTTCCGGTGTCATTCGCTTCCAGTTTTTTTTTTTTTTTTTACTGTACAAAACAGCTCATTATGCTGCTTGATATTTCAAACTGGTATTTCTTACCATATTATTTTAATGTATTTTCTTAATTATAAACACGCTGGTTTGTAGCACAAACTGTTTTACAGTTTACTGCACTTTGATATTCTTCTCATTATTTCCCAATAGCAGCTAATAACTCGGATGTCTCGCACATTTACGGAAAACACCTTACTTCCGTGTTGAAAAATAAGATGGATAAACAAAGAAAATTTGTAATATATTTAAAAGTGTAGTTGAAGTGATCTGCAGTGAGAACCACTGATCTAGAATATATACTGCATGAGAAGGTGTATATAAACTCAAAACAAGTCATCTCAAATATCCTGAAATAAACTTGTAACATCAACATTTTTCCAGAAAATCCCTCCCACGTCACTCCTGTATTAGTGACCTCTATGAAGCACCTTTGAGACCTGTTTATACCAGAGAACATAACTTTTTATGACATACAATAAAGAACAGGTCAGAAAAAGAAATTACAGGAGGAATAGTCATTCTCTTCACTCACAGGATTCATACTACAGGCGGCATTGTTGATAATGAATTATGGAGAAGATAGATTTATTCTATATTTTATTTATTTTAGCTTGTCTGCATGTCAACAGTGTAACGAGTCCTACTGGTAAGTCAAATTTATTCAGTGTTTGGATGGGAGGCTGAACTGGAACTTTGTTTACATGATGCTGTAGTTTACCAAAAAAAAAAAGTGACAATGTGCATCCAGATCATCTACCTACCTCAGTGTAAAAAAAAATTCTCTGTAAAATAACGGTAAAATACTGGCAGCAATCTACTGTAGGTGATTTCTACGGTATTAATACTGTGAGATTGCTTTACAGTGTTTTACCGTAAAAACGATATACAGTATTTTCCAGTATTTGTTTTATTTTACAGTAAAATACTGGCAGTGTCAGGATTATGTTTTGTTTAGTTGTCTTTTCTTTCCTGTGTTTGCTTCTTGTGCTTCAGTTCAGTTTAGCTTTGATTATTTCCTAGTTAGTCTCCTTAGGTACTGATTACATTTATCTGTTGGTCATTACCAGTGTAAAAGTTACCTCCCTGTTTTGTTCTGTTCCTTGTCAGTAATTGTCATTGCTTAAGTGTGGTAAATGTGTTTATTCTCCTGAGATTCCCCTGTGTTATTCTGTTAATGGATTAAAGACTAGTTGAGTGAATTCCTTACTCCTTCTTGCTGGATTTTACCAGACAACCATGACAGGCAACAGAGACGGCAACAATATAATGTAATTCTACGGTATTAATACTGTGAAATTGCTTCACTGCATTTTACCGTAAAAACAAAATACAGTATTTTTTTTTATTTTTACAGTAAAATACTGACAGCAGAGATGCAAGCAATATACTGTAATTCTACGGTATTAATACTTTGAAAATATTTTACAGCCCAGAGGAATCCAGAGGATTTCTTAAAAATTTGTTCAGATCTTTAGAGATTTAATGTCTTTTTTTATCTTCAGTCGGTTCCATCTAAGGCTGTGGCTGAAGTCAATTGTAGTTCTTGTGTTTCTCTTTTCTTCAGTGATTCAGCAGGTGTTCATCAGTAATGCTCAATCATCACTTAATTAATCGCTTAATCTTATTAACTTTAACTCTGCTTCAGTGTTACTTTAACACTAAATAGAGAGGGACCATATGAACTCTGAGCAGAGTTGATTTAATTTGGGGGATATTGCTGTTAATGGCAGTGGATGAGTGCTTATTATTAAGGAAGGAATAATGTAACAGTCATTGTTACAAAATAAACCCTGACAAGCTGATCACTTCCCCAACATGATCTCGTATCATCCTGTCATCCTACTTTGTTATTATGAGCAGTTGACTGTTCATTATCATTCTTATTACTCCAGCCACTTACTAAATAAGTAAATAAATTGATGTGAAATTTGAGTTTAAATTATGCCATTATGTGACAGGAAACAGTGTGAAGTGATTCAAGAGGCAAAATCAGTGTATGAAATCAGTTTCCAGGGGCAGCAGCCAAGTATACAGTTCAGAATGTTGTGATTGACCAATCAGAATCAAGTACTTCAGAGGAACATATCATAAACAAGAATAGACCCGGGTGACTGAAACCTTTACGTGAGTAAGAATGGTAGATCAAGATCAAGAAAAGGTCAATAACAAAGTCTATAGGTGTAACTTCTCAGAAACTATTTCCATACAATCCCTCCCACATCACTCATTATTGGCCTCTATGAAGCACCTTTGATACCTGCTTACATCACAGAATAACTGTTTATGACATACAATAAAGAACAGCTTAGAGAGAAAAATTACAGGAGGAATAGTCATTCTCTTCACTGCCAGGCTTCATAATACTGACAGTGAATTATGTAAAAGATGGATTTATTTTATATTTTATTTATTTTAGCTTGTCTTCATGTCCACAGTGTAAGTCAGGGATGGGGAACGTTGATCCTGGAGGGCCATTGTCCTGCAGAGTTTAGCTCCAACCCTGAAAAAAAAACACTCACCTGCCTGTAACTTTAGTAATCCTGAAGACCTTGATTATCTTCAGGTGTGTTTAATTAGGGTTGGAGCTAAACTCTGCAGGACAATGGCCCTCCAGGATCAACGTTTCCCACCCCTGGTGTAAGGAGAGCTAAACAGCAAAAACTCCAGTGTTAAATGAACTCTCCTGGGAGTATATGTGAGACCATACTCAAGAGTGTTAAAGTGTTAAAATAAGAGTGTTAAATGAACACTGAAGCAGTGTTAAAGTTCATGAGATAATTAAGTGATTAATTGAGTGATGATTGACCATTATTGAAGACACCTGATGATAACAAGCAGAATCACCAAAGGAGAAAATCACAATTTTAAGTCACCATCATGGAGATCAGTGTTTGCTTTAGTTGGGCTCTTGACCCTTGACTTTTTAACATTAGATTTTGTTTGGGCTGTTGTAACTGAGTTGTTAGATTCATAGGCTGGCAGTCTGTGTGTGTCTAAATGAAAGTTGTTGTTTTTTTGTTTTGTTTTTTGATCAGGACAACTTTTGAGAAATCCACCTGATCATCTTTTCTCTTTGCTTGTCTGGCTGTTATAACTCAGTTACAACAGCCCAAACAAAATCTAATATTAAAAAGTCAAGGGTCAAGAGTCCAACTAAAGCAAACCCTGATCTCCTAAAATTGTGATTTTCTCCTTTGGTGATTCTGCTTGTTATCATCAGGTATCTTCAATAATGATCAATCATCACTCAATTAATCACTTAATTATCTCATTAACTTTAACACTGCTCATTTACTGCATTGCATTTAACACTCTTATTTTAACACACTCTTGAGTATAGTCTCACATATACTCCCAGGAGAGTTAATTTATCACTGGAGTTTTTGCTGTATGGTAAGTCAAATTTATTCATAACCAGCTGAAGTATCAATTATAGGTTCAAACATTTGGATGTGAGGCCTAACTTACTGTTATTAGTTTTATCTAGTTCTATCTGTTTAGTTGTATTTATTGACTATTGTTAAAAAAAAATCATGTGTTTTACAGGACAAAGGTCTTCTAATGAAGTAAAATACTTGTCAGGATTTAATAGAAAACAACTTTATTCAGTAATATAAATGAAATGATTTAAGATTAAATGACATGAGTTAGAGTAATATTATAACATTGGAGTAATATTAATTATCCAATCAGAAATCCACTATCCATATCACCAGTATATCGGTAAAAAATAATGAATATTAAAATGCATTTTAAAATGGTATGCCCGTGTTTAAATTGTTAGTCATCTATTTTTTATGGTATTGTGTGATTCAGTATATTTTGTGCTACCAAGTTTAAGCTGTTTAAGTCCTCAAACCAGTGACTCATTTCTGTTTAAGGGACCTCACAGATAAATTGTACAACTGGAACTAATATCGAAGTAGGCAATGTCCAAGAGGGATATGAAGGTGAGATATGTTCACAATGTTCACAATATTAGATTAGTTTCTTTTCACATTTGCAAGCAAAAAAAAAAAAAAAAAAAAATTCAGGAGTAAATATTTAGATTATTTTCTTTTAATATAAACAATATGATTTGCATCGAAACAGCTCATATAAAATAACTGATGTTTGGAAAAAAACTCTCTGTGGTCATTTAAAATGCTGTTGCTTGTGAATAGTAGTAATGCAAGAACAATAGTGGCATTATCTAGTATTTATATTTTAGATATTGTGTGTTAGAATATGTATTTAAATGTGTATTTGATCTGGCCTTCAGGAGATGTAGAGATTATCACTAATATCGGACCTGATGATCATCTGGTGCTGGAGGGATATCTCTTTCCCATTGGTGTGACATTTCTGGAGCTGGTTTACTCTAATGGAGACTCAACCGCTACAGTACGAACCATCAAACCACTGGATGCTGATGTACTACAGGAGGTTTGTCCCTCACTGAACCATTTTAATCAATATTCATGATATAATTTATCAATAACTACAAACCAACAATTTCCCTTGCTGACTGACAGTTTAGTTTAGGATAAATCTGCAAACATTACCCATTCTGTAAAGAAATGAAGGGCCACTTATGACTCTTTGTGTGTTTTTTTATTCCAGTCAGGAGGGATTTTGTATTATTCACTCACTTGCCCAAACCCGTCGGTAAGTTTAAAATATAACATTATCAAATCATTCAATATGACAAAGTATTATAGAAATAAAGATTCAGCACATAAACCTTCCATATAAAGTCTTCATTCTCCATTTCAGCTGAAAAACATCAGGACATTAACAGTTCAGGATGTCAATGACAATCCTCCGATCTTCGAGAGTAAATCATACAACACCACAGTGTCAGAGGTGTGTGTAATGTCATCTTTATACAGCAGTAGTGTGTTTGGTCACTCAGACACTCACATCTCTTTGTAAACCGTGTCTTTTGCTCCAGGCGACGGCTGTGGAGTCCGATGTGATCAGGGTGACGGCTAAAGATGCAGATGTTTCTACAGAAAACAGCAGAATTACATATTCTATACTGGTAAATCAAGAACGATTCTCATATACTTCTTATAATACTAACACAGGCACTAGATGTAAGTAATTCAATTGTAAGTTAAATTTCAAATATGGCTGTCAATCAATTAAAATATTTAAATATGCACAATTTCAGTTTTTTTTTTTTTTATAGTTACAGTTTGATGCATGCAGATCCTTCTGAAGGAAAGAGAACTAAATGATATATAATTATTCAGTAAGCTCAGCTTGTGTCCATGAATTTCATTTTAATTAATCACTTCCCCTCTATTAACAGCCTCCAGCACCGGATGAATTTGAAATGAGAGGTGACGGTAACATCCGGTTGAAACAACGTCTGAACTACAACAATGTTCAACAGTACACCTTCACTGTGCAAGCTAAAGTAAAGACAAACTCTCTGACATCCTACCAGTCCCACATCCAATTTAGTTTGATCACTAAACATCAAACTTGCTTTAGTAGTTTATTCTTTAAGAGAATAGTTTACACAAAAGTGAAATTTTGTGCAACACAAGAGATGTTTAGCAGAATGTCCAAGCTACTTTTAACATAAAATTAATGTGGATAGGGACCAGGAACAAATTACAAAATTTTCATTTTTGGATGAACTATAATTTGAAGGTAAATAGTAATAAAACTCTGTTTCTTTGCAGGATGTAGGAGAATTCAGTGACACCACAACAGTTACAATAACAGTTGAAGATTTTGACAATCTAAACCCTTATTTTGATCACAGTCTCTACAAGGCATCCATTGAGGAAAACCAGGTAAATGACGTCATGATCAATACTTTAAACTCATGTCTGATCAAACAAATCAAATCCTCCATGTCTTTTCTGTTCATGTACAGGTAGGACAGTTTTCAGACATCACTCCTGAGGCCATAAAAGCTCAAGATGGCGACACGGGCATCAACGAGCCTGTAGTTTACAGCATAACAGCAGGTGCTGATAACAGAAGATTTACAACACACTTACATGACATACTGTACATCTGATCTAAATAACCTCCTCCACCTGTTCCCAAATAAAGTTTCTCTGTAGATGTGCGAGAGCTAGAGGTGAAACACTGACTTTAAATCTGAAAAAATAGAAAATTCCACCAAACAATAGTCAAGCACAGTAATTGTAATAAAACAAGTACTTTACACTGCTGATACACTTCTATTTGAATAAATAATTGCACTCATATTCTGAATTAAGTTTCTGATAATAACAAAGCATGTATCCACATTTCTGTTCCAGTTTCTCCAAATGATTATCAGAACAACTTTGAAATCGATGAAAACAGTGGAGTCATCTCTGTGACAACGGCACTAGACAGAGAGGAAATAGACCAGATAACTGTTTACATACAGGTATCAGACGTTTATTATAACATTCATGAATCTGAAGAGGATTCAGTACTGTGTTTGTTTATATTTTCTATTCGTGATTTCCTTATAAACAGGCAACTCAGCAGGATGATGCCAGTAAGATGGCTAACACTGTTGTGTTCGTCACCACTGAGGATGAGAATGACAACCCTCCGAAATTTGACCAGGATGAGTACACCGTATCTATTCTGGAAAATTCATTACAAGATCAGTTGGTTCTTCAGACTAGAGTCAGCGATCTAGACCTGGTACTGTTCCTCAAAACATCACTGTCATGAGAAAAAATAAATAAATAAATACATAAGAAAAGTTACTAAATAAAAACTTACTAAGTGATGATTTCTCTAGGGAGGATGAGGTGAGAGAAGATAAGCAGACTTTAAATTGTTATTCGTTATTTAACTTCAACATTTCGAAATGTAACTTATAGTATTCAAGCAAAATCCACCAAAGTCTGTCTGTGTAGTAACTGCCGAAAAAAAATAAATGCCTTAAAAAATAAACTTAAAGCGCCTAGCAGTTGCAAAAGTGTTCTAGTTTGTTGCAATGTCATTTCCAAGCACTGGGTGACTCATCACTCTTGCAGCTGCACGGTAACCACATGGCTACCTCTAGCAACAACTTAAAACTTAGTAACATCTTAGCTACCCTAGCAACAAATCAGTAGAATTCCCTACTAACTACTCAGAACAGTTTAGCAACAGCTTAGTCATGCAAATATACAAGGCATATGTAATATACAAATCTCTCTTCTAACTGCTCAAATATGTAAACTACACAAGACCTAAACGACCTTCAAATTAACCATGTAAACTTCCATGTAAGAATTTATCAAGCCAACATTCAAAGAATGGTTTGATGTACTTACCTTTTCTAGTTTTCTTTCCGATCAGGGAGGGTTCTCTAAAGGTCATTTTATCATGGATAGTGATACCTTCATTATCGACAGTCAAGGAGTCCTATCACTCCGGAGCAACGCCACCTTGGATAGAGAAACTCTAGACAATTACAATATACAGGTACAAAGCAATCACATTCATTTCTTAAATCCAACTATTCACAAAATGTTCAGGATGACTATTCATTCTGAATGGGATGTTTGTATTGTCTTTCTCAGGTAATAGCTGTAGACCAGCCTGTCAATGGTTTAAGCTCCACAGCTCAGGTCAACATCACTGTTCTGGACGTCAACGACAACAACCCACAATTCCTTCCTTTCCCAGAGACCAATGAGATTCAGGAAGGTGCGTACACACCCTCATCACCTGGAGAGGCTGTGCGAAATCTTAGCCACAGATGCTGACATTGGAGACAATGGACGTGTCACCATCACTACTTCCTCACACAGTGAAATATTCAGATTCAGAGAGGTGAGGACCTTGACCTATAAACATGACAATATATTGTCAGATGTTCAGATCTTATTTAAATAAAAAAACAAAAAAAATTTCTTCTGCTCTTTAGGATGGGACTCTACTAGCTATCAGTGAGCTGGATCGAGAGACACAGGATATGTATGATGTGGTCATTGTTGCTGTGGATCATGGGATGCTACAGGGAAACGTAATTTCCTCCTTTTTTTTTTTTTTTTTTTTTTTTTTTTTTTACAATTTCCATGATGTGACTGTGTACTTCAATAAAGTTTTCAGTTTTTTTTTTTATGGACCACAAGTGCATATTACAAATGTAGGAAAAATCGCAAGAACTCGAAATGCAATCTCCAATCTGATCATCAGGCTTGACGCAATATACGGAAGTCAGAGTGTAAATATCTGCCTTGGAATCAAAACAGCTCCATGGAATCAAATCTTGTTTTGCCAGCTAATGGTCTACAGTAGGAAAATAAAGGGCCAAAACACAGGCAAAACACTTAGGGTAAACTTAGGGTCTTTTATTCTCAACTGTGACCAAAGGGACACATCATTAAAAGTAGCTCTTTTGGGGTTGAAGGTGTTAGGTTACAAAACAGGCAAAAATGTTTAGAAGTAAAAATAAAATAAGAATCGGTTTCCACTCTCCAATTTATAAATGTACAAAATAAAGAAATAAGAAATAAAATAAATAACACAAGAAAATAAAACATTCAAAGTGGCATTTATAGACAACAAAAAGACAGAAGGACAACAGTAGTGGCCTTTACACCCCCCTGAATTTGAAACGTACACAGTTGCACATGTAAAGCCTCATTCATCATTCAAACTATTAGACTTGAATTTAAAACACAAATAATTCAACACAAATCCAAGTTACACAAGTTGCAAAATACTTGGATAAAATGTACAAGATACATATTTATACTTCAATAATAATAAAAAAAACAAAAACATTAATCGCCCTGGATTAACGACCACATTCCAGATCTCACAGAGGGCCGACTCAGTGCTATATCTCCCCTCTGTTTTTACCAAGAAAAGCATTACTGAACTATTACACGACATACAGTTTTTTTTCTCACTGTTTGCACAATATAATTTTCATAGCATATATTATGAAATAGGCAAATACAACACTTACACTCTATGATTCATCAATGAACTTGAGACACGTGAGCTCGCAATCAATCCTCATCAATCATTTGGATTAGTATGCACCCCAGCTGTTGAACTCTTGTGTCCTTCGTGGCTCAGGACAAATACATTTAACTGGGTACTAGTTTCACTTTTCCTTATAGGGATGGGTATAGGCTTCAGCACTGGCACTTCGACAGGCAAGTCAATATCTTTTGACTCTGACCCAACAGACTCTGGCTCTGCTCCCAGAACCTCATTAGAAGCCTCATCACTCTCAAATCCTGGAGAAATAGCCTCATCACTTTCCTCCCTCTGATCTCCAGTTTTATTTTCAGATTCAACAACGGGTGGTTCTTGTCTTTCCAGGGTAGCATTAAGGACTGGTGATTTCCTTGGACTTTGGACCTCTTCTATCAACACACACTCTACATCCAGTGACGGCACCTACTTTTCCAACATTGAGTTCGTTTTTTCCTTAACAGGTGGATTTCGAATCCTTGGTGCTGGCTGGACTCTTATTCACACAAGGCCTGAGGTTGGATCTGTGCACCCTTTTAATCTGTCCTCCTTCTATTGGCCCTATGTCAACCCCTGGAACTCTACCACTTTATGGTGGATGACCATGCATCTTGGATTTTGTTCCTCCCTGGGGTTTGATAACGGAGGTACACATGCTGTCCAACCTCCACTGCTGGACAATACACCTTCTCTTCTTGCTGTGCCACTGTCAGCCACTTTTACTCTCAGCATACTCTTTTGCCCGTAGATTTGCATCCCGGAGTCTTTCCTTGTGTGCGTTCTGCCAGTCTTGTCCCTGGTAAGCATCTGGTTCTTGACCCTGCAAGAATGCAGCAAACAGCAAATGGTATGGTGAATAGCCCGTGGAGGAATGTGGCGTCACATTGTAAGCATAGACAAGCTCTGCTAGGTGCTCTGGCTCATTTTTCGAAATGTCTATCCTAATCAGAATGCAGGCATTGGGGCACTCCATATTTCAAAAACTATTCCTTTAGCAGGATCTTTGCTGTCGTCTCCGCCTTTTGGTCACGGGTTACAAATACATGACTAAATTTGGTGAATACGTCTGTCACCACAAGGACATTCTCACGCCCATCCGTAGCTGGCTCTAGCATAATAAAATCCACTGCAATTAACTTCAAATGGTCATGAAGCTAAGAACAGTGTCCAGGGTGCTTGGACTTTAGGACTGTGGCACCTTCGCCAACTTCTGACAACTTTTCACCCAATTTTCAACATCCTTGTACATACCCTCCCAGAAACACCTCTGTTTTAACAAGCTAAGAGTTTGTTCTATACCCTCGTGCCCTAGTTGATCATGGACACTTTTCAGAACCTGCTCAGTCAAGCATGCAGCTAACAGCATCTGGTGGCATTCTCCAGTGTGAACATCTTCAAAATACATGATACAGGAGTCCTTCTTTCGCTTTGATTTTCATCCACTGTTTCAATAGGGACAGCACTGACTTGGACAACGCTACCCTCTCTTGGTGAGTTGGCTTTTTCTTCCTGCTCCAGAACTTCCTAAACACACTGAGAGTTGGATCGGTCTCCTGTAACTGACAGAGTTCGGAGTTAACCTTCAAGCTCCACCTCATCCAATTATGGCCTCCTAGAGAGGGCATCTGCCACCGTATTACATCGCCCGGGATGGTACTTCACGTCGAAATTGAAAACAGCAAGCTGAGCTGCCCATCTTTGCTCAGTCGCCCCTAACTTGGCAGTTGTATGGTGGAAAAGGGGGTTATTGTCAGTGAACTTTGACCCCAACAAGTAACTCTATAAATACTATAAATTCAATTGTTTTGTTCCACCCCACGCAACCTTCTACTCACATCGCCATTCACAACATTACTTCCTTCCTGATATGCAGGGTGCGGGTGCGTTTCAAAGCCCAAAGGGCATACAGTGATATTCATATAGCCCGATCGGGTGATAAACGCAGTCTTGTGGTGGTCTTTCTCATGTACGGACACTTGGTGATTACCACTGGCAAGGTCTATCATCAAAAAAAATCTCTGCTCCCCCCAATGCGTCCAGGCTCTTGTCTATGCATGGCAATGGGAAAGCGTCATGTTTGGTCTGTAATTTCCTATAAGTCTGAGACTCCCATCAGCCTTACGCACCAGCACAATCGGGGAGGCATAGGAACTGGAACTCTCATGTATAACACCTTTTCTTAGCAACTAGGAAATGTGCTCCTTAACTTCCTTGAACTGGTTTGGAGGTATGCATCGGTAGGGTTGAGAGACTGTCGTATTATCTACCAAAGGTATCTCATGTTTCACCTTGTCCGTGTAACCTAGGGGCTGCAAACACATCGGCATATTTCTTAAAAAGTACACTTAGTTCTGCCTGTTGCTCTGGTGTGCCTCCTTTCTGCAGTCCATCTAGCAGGTGTACCATGTCACTGAGCGTGTTTACATGCACACCAGTAAGCTGATAACTCATAAATATCAGCTTATTGAAATAACCAGATTTCCCCGTTTACATGCAAACCAGTAAACTGACAACGCAAGTAAACCGCGTTTACATTACTTTATTAATAAATCAGCTTATTTCCCTGTAGTTACATCAAAAATAATCATTTGCGTATCTGACTCCGAATATTCCATATGTTATGTCAGTTGTGATGTTAAAGCTTGCAACATGTTCTGTTGCAATCTGTTCCAACCGGTTTATGCTTAAGCCGTTTATGACCATACTCCAAAAAAAGAAAATGAGTTACCGCGTTTACATGACCATGTTCGTTGTCTGCTTATTAAGCATAATTGGCTTAAGAACGTGCATGTAAATGTCAATACTCATTCCTTCCTGGTTAGCAGACATGCAGTGAAACCTCACTTCACGGGGGTTATTTTCCATGCATTGACAATGGGCAAGAACACCCACCCGAGTCTTAGAAGGTAACCAAACACTCTCTGATAAAAAATTCACCACCTGGACAGGAAACACTTTATTATGAGGTAGCACTAAGGTTGGGACAGGGACCAACCCTCCAGGCAAAGGCTGGAGGTAAAGGTTACATTTGAGAGACTTTTTAGGGTTTTGTTTGAGGCACAAAGTAGCACATAATCTAGATGACATAGAACCGGGGGAGCCAACTCTGTCCGTGGAGAGCTACCTTCCACAAGAGTTGAGCTCCAACACAATAAATCCAAATCAAACTCTCCTGAACCAGCTATCCAGGGTTTTCAGGATTACTTAAAAATTACAGGCAGGTGTGTTGGAGCAGGGTTGGAGCTGAAAGCTGAAAGGTTGCTCTCCAGGATCAGGGTTGGCTAACCCTTCTCTAAAGCAGGGGTGTCCAAAACTGCTCATGGAGAGCCAATGTTCTTCAGAGTTTAGATTCTACCTGCCCCAACATACTTGACTAATTTCTAGTAATCCTGAATATGCTGATTAGCTGGATCAGGGGTATTTGGTTAGGGTTGGAGCATGATGGTAGCTCTCCAGGATCAGGGTTGTCTACCAATGTTCCAAAGCAGGGGTTCTCAACTCTCCTCCTTAAGGTCCACTTTCCTGCAGGATTAATAGAAAGTTATAGAAAGCTAAGTTTGATAAAGGTTGAAGCTAAACTCTGCAGGAAAGTGGATCTTGAGGCCAGAGTTGAGAACCCCTGCTATAAATGTTACATCTCTAAATGACACATATAGCAAACCCCAGGCAGATGTTTTATTATTATTATTATTATTATTATTATTATTATTTTGCGCAGATGATCGAAGTGGGCTGCTCTTGGCAAAGATGTTACACTGTGGATCCAACTCTTTGTCAATATTCAAATCTCTGGATATCTGATACTAGTGCAATCCTTAGACATTGCAAATATGAACTTTTGGTCTTTACTACAAAATTGTTGCTTGGGTTCATTTTCTGCAGAACATCACCACAGTGAGGGTCAATATCACAGATGTCAATGACAATGCTCCAGTTTTCAGCTCTGATACCTACAGCAAAAGCATTCTGATTAAAGACGCCAAGGTTGGAGATGTGCTGCTGACGCTCTCGGCCACAGATAAAGATGCTGGAAGCAACGCACTTATTAGCTACAGGTAAGCTTAAGACTAAACTTCCATTTCTTTAGGATCAATAATATGAAGGCAAAACCATGAACTCACTTCCCTACATGACACCTTTAAGACTGAATATTATGTTTCTGTAGTTTCTCTGAAGACTCCTCAGTGGTTGCACTGGATGCTGAAACAGGAAACATCACTTTGACCTCTGACCTTAGCAGGGTCACAGAAGACACACTGCTAATGCTTACTGCTATAGCGACCGATCATGGAACACCACCAGAATCTGCTGAAGGTTTGGGCTTGGTTTGCATAATTCCTTTAGTGAATATTGTGTTAAAACAATGCAGATAATGTGTGCAAATAAACATTTCTTATTGGGAACCATTAATTCCCCCTTTATTATTCAAACCTGATCAGATAAACATGTCAAGATTAACATATGTCTTCTTTCTGTAGCGGAAGTGTTGATCTACTTCAAAATTGACTCTTTCACTGAGAGTGTGGCTTTTGAAAGCTCCTCCTACAAATTCACAATAAAGGAGAATGAACCTGAGGCCTCAATAGTGGGCAAGGTCAAGGCATTAACAGGTAATCCACTGGTTACGATCAGATATAACATGAAGTCACACGAGGATGTCTTCTCTGTGGATGGTGAGGGAACCATAAAAGCTCTCAGACCGCTGGACAAGGAGGAAGTGGAGTGGTACTTCCTCACAGTAGAGGCCATAGACTCCAGCACTCCTCCAAACACTGCAGAGACAACGGTACTATTCTTACTTCAAAATTAAGGCCAGAAAAAAACTATACACAAGTAGGCAGTTTATGTTAATGCATAATGTATTTTGTTACAAGTATAAAATTTACGTTAATGCTTGCTGTGTCCCTCATTAAAGCAACACTGGGATTGCAATTTGCATTGCATTTGCATTCTGGCACATTTCAAAATGCAGTGACACAAGCTTGTGCAGCTAGAAGTGTTTGGTCCACATACTTACCATGAGTATATTTCTGCCCTAAGTCTTATACTTCAAGCATGTCAAAGGCAAAGTTTCTCTTCTTAAACGAAAGCTGGCACAAATAATTTGATTTTCTTTCTCTCACAATCTTCAGGTCAACGTTCAGGCTGAGAATGTGAATGAGGCTCCTGTGTTTGACAATGAAATATATGAAGCAGAAATTTTCAATATCTCTCCATACAAATTCCCTATAGTGAATGTCCAGGTAAGTGTGGCTGGGCATAGATATCAGTTATAAATGCAATGAATGTGCTCAGATCTATTTTATAATTAGTGGTTTTCACTAAGGCAAACATTACTGTTATTGTTGCTATTGCTCATACTAAAGGGCCAGTGATTTGTTTAAACCAGGGGTTCCCAAACACATTCCTGGAGCCTCCCCAACACTGCACATTTTGCATGTATCCTTTGTCTGACACACCCATTTCAGGTCTTGGAGTCTTGACTAATGAGTTGAAGATCTGATTCAGGTGTGTTTGATTAAGAAGACATGGAAAACATGCAGTGTTGGGGAGGCTCCAGGAATGTGTTTGGGAACCCCTGGTTTAAACCCTTAACCCTAAGTGCTACATTTCATTATCCCTTGTAACTCATCCCATGCCATCTGTGCTACGGACATGAATGATTCATTCCTCAAATCATGAGTCTTATTGAGGAGATATGTGCTGGTATTTTTCAAAGTGATCAGACTTACTTTTTTCTTTCCTGGCATATAAAAATTTGATGTCTGAAATGTTTCTCCCCCAAAGCAGATGAGCCACTTTAAAAAAAAAAAAAAAAAAAAAAGAAGAAGAAGAAGTTCAGTGGGGTTTTATTTAGAACCCTAGGATTCTTTAGAACTTTAAAGAATTTTATGCCAAAAGGGTTTTTCATAAGGAGAAATGTCTTAAATGATTGAACAATACTTTCATGATTAATGGGTTATTTCACATTTTTCTAGTGATAAAGTATATTTACAAACTGTTTAATTCATAAATTAAAAATTAATCAAAACTAAATCCATAAAATGATCCCATGATGGGAACCCATAAAAAGTGCTTGACAGAACCTTTTAAGATTCTATATAGAACATTTTCTTCTAAGAGTGCTATCTGTCAAATAGTTTTTCTATCTATCTGTAAAATACTACTAAGCAGTGAACCTGAAAATACATAACAAACCTCAGAACTGTATAATTCAGGGATATCAATAGACTAGATTTATTAATCACAATAGATTTTGTAGTAAAAGTGGTTGAAATGTGGTAATGTGTCCCTCAGGCATGGGACCCTGATGTGGGCGAGAGCTCAGAACTGCAGTATTCCCTGCAGGAGTCCACAACTCTGCTGGATGTGGAGGCAAACACTGGTCAGATCTACGTACTGGATGCATCTAGCTTTGGAGACAGTCTGTTCACCTTTCATGTTAAAGCCACTGATAAACATGGACTGTTCACAACTACAACAGTACAGGTGAGCAGAAACAGAGTGATTTTGGGTGACTGTTTTAAATGACCAATGGCATTTTGATTGAGAACAGAGCAGTCAATGCAAAGATTGAGTTATCGTGTTTGCCACTTACAGATCAAAGTGAAAGAAAGTGTACTTGACAGCATAATCTCCCTAAACCAGCCTGTACACATAGTGGAGAAGAAGATACCAGAGATGGAAGAGTGAGTAATCTCTGTTCATTATTGAAATGTGTTATTGAGATTGAACAGGAGCATTTCTGTTTGTGAAGTGTTAATGTGTGTTGAGCTAAGAGTGTAAGTGGAAACGTTTAAGGAACAATTACCCCAAAAATACATTTAAAAATGAATTATTCTACTCGCCCTCATGGCATTCCTAACCTTTGTGTTCTGCTGTGTTTTCACTGAAAAACAAAAGAAACTGTTCATACAGTTCTTTTTTCACACAAAAAAGTAGTCCATATGACGGATGGGCTGCATTTCCAAGTTTTTTTTAAGTCATTTTGTGTGCAGAACAGACTGAAATTTATACCATTATTTATTGAAAAGCTTCCCCTCTAGTGAGCTGTTCAGTCAGGGTATTGCATTAAATAACCGGATCGATCAACAAAACATTGTTTTAAGCCAATTCAGTTTTTTTTTCTGTTTTACAAACTGGACTGAATTGGTACTTCTTGCTACCTCTTCTTAATTTTATTTTTATGTTTATGTTTATACACCATCTGATGGTATGTTTTTTTTTTTTTTCTCAGATCCATGGAGAAAGTTTTAGGCTGGGCTGTGAAAATCCTCAGTGTGAGAGCCGAGAATGGGAATGAGATGCGCACCATTCTCAGAGAATCTACAGACAAAACTTACGTCAGTTTCATTGCCATGGACTCCAGTGGAGCTGCCATCCAAGCCACAGAGGTCAAAGAGTAAGTTGAACTAATATCTGTTTATTTAGACTATTCTAATGTGAAAGCTGATGTGGAAATGTGTAAGTGGCATGTTTACAATAAATACAGTTATAATGGTTTGTGCTGATAGCCTTGTGGTCAGTGCTCTGACAATGTTCCAGTTTTTAAATCAGTTCTGTCATGACAATTCTGGGTAAATTGGTATGGTAATAGAGATTGGCATGGTAATGGATATGGCAATGGTATACATGTGATACTGGGTGACAAAAGAAGCTGCTGCATCAGCAGATGTGCATATATCTGCACAATGATGACACAGACAGGAGACAGGAAGGGATAGGAAAAAATAACCCTCCAAAACAGCAGATCTATTGCCAAGACATATGTACAGTTTCTCAGCGACAGCAGAACTCAGTGTCTAATCAGGAACTATTGTGTTTTCAAAGTTACGAGCAACTACAACATCCACACTTTTGGTGCATAGATTCGTAAAAGCCACTACCACCACCAGATGTTTCGACCATTTGTTTTTGAGTCTTGCTACAAACAATGAGTAAAACGTCTTGTTTCCCTGAGTGTGTTGTGCGTGCTGTTCTTAGCATGAAAGCTAGTTTTGTATTGTTCCTTCACTTGATATTCTGACAATATTTACATTGTATTTTTGCTGAAATACTATCACCTTTCTGGTTATAAAGACAGTGATGTGGTTTATTTTGTGCTCAATGCTGCTAGTTTTTCATCAGTTGTCACGTTAGAAATGTAAACATATCCATTTGCTGCATCCAATTTATTTTTAAAAAGTTGTTTACATTCTTTATTGTAGTACTGGCTGTAAAGTTTCCTAACCAGTGAATGACACATGATGTAATCCAATAACGTCGTCTCGCTTCTGGTTTGTGCACGTTCATGTATTTTAGAGGAGGCGTGGCTTTGGACAGCGATTTGCAGTTAGGGTGGGAATGTACGCTTTCAATGCTAGCAGGCTTAAGTTAGCATTTCCAAGAACACCTACTGCACCTTTAAGCATAGCTAAAGAAAACATTACCCTTGAAATAAAAGAACGTGTCATTTTTTTCTTTTTCTTTTACTTTAACCTTCTCATCCATAGCTTAAACAGAGTATACTCACAGAGATAAAAACAGACCATTTGCTGCTGCATAGACACAACTGCATAACGCTCCAACTTATGCATAGTAAATCACCCCACAAGACTATAAACAGACGCGTAGTTTAACTGTATTGATTGTTCTTTAAGTGTGACTCAGACACAAGCATCTGAATCAACCACACACATTTATCATAGCTAATAAAACATTGCTCTGGAAATAAATGAATGCATCATTAAAGTTATACCGCTAAATATGTGAACACAGTTTAAACTGTTTTCATATCTGTGCTAACAGCATATAAAACAGCGATGACATACAATAGACCGCTGCTGCTGCATGCAGTAAACACTGCTGCTATATGCTTCAGTGATTCACTCATGCAACAGTTGACTTGACGCTAGTTTACAACGTTTCTAACATAAAGCTAGTTTAAAACTTGTAAAGATTGCTCCATTCAGGAAATTAATAACCGGACCACATAATATGCGCAGAGATGTGGAATATAACATCAATCACTTATCTTAGAACAGCAACACTACCGGTATTTGATTGAATGTTGGGCCACAGCTCATCAACAACAACCAATCAGCTGTGCTATGTAGATAATGATGTGATCGCTACCAAGTGAGTTAGACCTATCAGCCTGTGCCATCTAGAGTTTCATGCCAGAACTAGGTAATTAAATTTTGATCAGTTATAAAGTTCATCAGAGATCTGAATACATTCATTTTTATTTTAACTCTGACTGCCCACAAGACTATTGGTTTGCCAACCATGTTCGTGTAAGGATACCAGTAAGGGATTTGAATTATGTGACAATTGCGAGTGCTACAATTGCATGATCGCACATACATGTAACATCACAATACACAGAAATGTATCCACCTTGAAAAGTATTCCTCATCAAAATTATGATTTATAAAGGTTTACAAATCAAAAATATACTGTACTGTGCAAAACACTGTATAGCAGTACTGCATACAGTATAATTGAATACTTGAATACTTTTGTTAAGTGCATTAACAAAAATATACAGTGGGGAAAATAATTATTTGATCCCTTGCTGATTTTTTAAGTTTGCCCACTTACAAAGAAACGAGGAGTCTATAATTTTTATGGTAGGTTTATTTTAATGGATAGAGACAGAATGATCCCCTACCAACCAGCAAGAATTCTGCCTCCTACCGTTTATGTGCCCATGTCGAACACAGATATCCAAAGAACACCTGTCCAAAGAATCTGTATCTGCCATTCAAACCTCTCCACCACCATGGGCAAGACAAAAGAGCTGTCAAAGGACATCAGGGACAAGATTGTAGACCTGCACAAGGCTGGAATGGGCTACAAGACCATCAGCAAGAAGCTTGGTGAGAAGGAGACAGCTGTTGGTGCGATTATTCGGAAATGGAAGAAATACAGGATAACCATCAATCTCGCCTCATGGGGTAAGGATGATGATGAGAAAGGTGAGGGATCAGCCCAGAACTACACAGGAGGAGCTTGTAAATGATCTCAAGGCAGTTGGGACCACAGTCACCGAGAAAACCATTGGTAACACACTACGCCGCAATGGATCGAAATCCTGCAGTGCCCACAAGGTCCCCCTGCTCAAAAAGGCACATGTACAGGCCCATCTGAAGTTTGCCAATGAACATCTAAATGATTCAGAAAAGGCTTGGGAGAAAGTGCTGTGGCCAGGTGAGACCAAAATTTAGCTCTTTGGCATCAACTCAACTCGCCGTGTTTGGAGGGAGAGAAATGCTGACTATGAACCCAAGAACACCATCCCTACAGTCAAGCATGGAGGTGGAAACATTTTGCTTTGGGAGTGTTTCTCTGCTAAGGGTACAGGACAACTTCACCGCATTGAGGGGCCGATGAACGGGGCCATGTACCATAAAATCTTGAACGAGAACCTCCTTCCTTCAGCCAGAACACTGAAGATGGGTTGTGGATGGGTCTTCCAGCATGACAATGACCCAAAACATTCCGCCAAGGCAACAAAGGAGTGGCTCAAAAATAAGCACATTAAAGTCATGGAGTGGCCTAGCCAGTCTCCAGACCTTAATCCTATAGAAAATCTGTGGAGGAAGATGAAATTACGAGTTGCCAAGCGACAGCCAAGAAACCTTAAGGATTTAGAGAGGATCTGTAAAGAGGAGTGGACCAAAATCCCTCCTGAGATGTGTGCAAACCTGGTGACCAACTACAAGAAGCGTCTTACCTCTGTGCTTGCCAACAAGTTCTAAGTCATGTTTTGCTTGGGGATCAAATACTTATTTCACTCACTGAAATGCAAATCAATTTATAACCTTTATATAATGTGTTTTTTTTTTCTGGCTTTTTTGTTTGATATTCTGTCTCTAACCATTAAAATAAACCTACCGTAAAAATATAGACCCCTTATTTCTTTATAAGTGGGCAAACTAACAAAATCAGCAGGGGATCAAATCATTATTCTCCCCACTGTAAGCTCTGTATATGAAAAATTATTGTATGTGCATTAATAAAATATAGTTACATTTCAGTCTGCTAGCCTGAATTACATCTATTGTAAATAATTAGGATGAGAGTTTTATGGGCAGCATCTGAATTATGTTCACTCCCACAGGAAACTGAACACTGAGCTCAAAGTTTTAACATCTGAACTGGAGAAGGTTTTTGGTCTTGGTTTGGAAATCAAAGTGGAGGACAGTTCTGGAAACACTGAAGATCCCAGTCAAACAGTTATAATTGTTCTAGGTGTTCTGCTAGCTATAAGCATTGTGACTTTATTGCCGACAATTATCCATCTTGTCAAGTAAGTTATTACTGGCGATGTAATTTCATGTCTGTCGGTCTGTCGGTCTGTCTGTCTGTCTGTCTGTCTGTCTGTCGGTCTGTCGGTCTGTCGGTCTGTCGGTCTGTCTGTCGGTCTGTCGGTCTGTCTGTCTGTCGGTCGGTCGACGAATTAGGATCTTGCTAGAGATGCCAATCTACTTTGAGTGTAAACTAAACAAGCCAATGCACATGTAATAATTGAATTCAGCTGCTCTGCCTTGCAGCGTGGGTATAAATGAGCAAGCACATGTCAGCTTTTCGCTTCGGAGCCGAGCTGTTCTTATTTTTGACTGCTCTGCACCTACAAAGAAGGTTTATTCTCCGAGCTAGTTCTGTGGGAGAAACCTCTTTTCTGGCAGTTGCCGTGTTCTCCAGCTGACTACAACAAACAGCTGTTTTCACAGCTATCGAGTGAGCGCCTTCAATGAGTTGCTGTTCATTCAGCTGTGAGTGAGAGCACACTAACAGGCTGCACTATTCCCTGTCAGTGTTGTGTTGGCCGGTTCCCCTGTGTGCTTCAGCACTAAAAAAAAGAGTGTTTATTCCTAAAAGAGCTTACACGGGTATGAGTTTGTGTCTTTTAAAGATGACATTCCACCTGTGTGTTTCTGGAAGCGGTCATTACCTGGCGCCGATGGATGGTTACGATCACTGTCTCACATGTCTGGGCGTTAAGCACGCTGAGATGGCGCTCGTGGAGTCATGTTCCCACTGCAGGAGCATGGCCATCTCAGAGTTGTGGTCACGGCTCCAATAGCTCAAAAGAGGTGGGGTTCCCGTGCCTCTGCCTCGATCTAGTTCTTGTTCTGGTGGAAACCAGGCGAGGGCTACTTCAGGCAGTAGCATGGATGACCTGAGGATTACAATGAGGAACAAACCAAAGGTTCCTCCCCCAACTTGCACTCCGCAGCCAGTGGAGCTGCCGGTGGAGTGTGCTGGACCATCTGCACAATGTGTACCAGCCTTATACCTTATGCTGCTCCCCTGATGACCAGATTGTTATATCGAAGGGTGAGCCAGATCTCTCGGGGTTGATGATTCTGGATAGTGATGACTGGATATGACTGAATAGTGATGATGACTGGATAGTGGACGCCATCACCTTTGCTTACCAAGGCGTTGCTCTCTCAGGTTGCGAGCTCACTCTATTCAAAGTGTGGCATCCTCCTGGGTGCTGGCACGTGGCACCTCGCTGACGGGCTAGAGCTGCAGGCTGGGCGACACCTAACACGTTCGCTAGATTCTATAGCTTTCGTGTTGAGCCGGTATCCTCCTGTGTTCTCACCTCAAACGGGTAGTGGCACTGAGAGGCCCTGGCCTAGTGTTGGCTTGCTGCGCCTTAATGTGCTTATATTACTCCAGAGGGCAAACCCTATTGAGCTCCTCCATAACCCTCTGCAGCCGGACATGGCAGAGCCTCCAGCGCCAGGCCTTTCATCCGCTGTATCCTTGAGAACCGGCGTTAGGCTGGGTGCCCATATGCAGTGGCCTTGAGGGGATCCCATATGTGTATTTCCAAGGTTCAGCTCCTAATCGGAAGCTCATGTCTTTCCCTTGGCAGAGCCCGCTCTGCTGTCTCTGTCTGGTAATAGCCTCCTCCCATTGGGTCAGAGCCACCTCAGAGACTTCCATATGTGGTACCGCCCTACAGGGTTAGTCCATGTGTGTATTTTCCACTTAGATCCTCCAGTGGAGGATGTGGCCTCCGCAGTGTTCAGTTTTCTTATGGAAAGGGCACCTCCCAGCTGTCCCACCCCGCAGAGGTACGAAGGGATTATGAGGCTTATGCAGGGTACTGGAAGTGCAGCACCTATGGTGTTTTGGGTGGGATCCCAATTCGTCTGTCTATCTCCGATGGGTGTCCGGGTCACCTGCTCAGCTCCTCAACGAAAACCTGACATGCGCTTGCACCTGCTGCTCATTTATACCTGCGCTGCGAGGCAGAGCAGCTGAATGCAATTATCGTATGCGAATGTGCATTGGCTCATTTTGTTTACACTCAAAGTAGATTAGCCTCTCTAGTGAGATCACAATTCGTCGGTCTATCTCTGACGAAACGTCTCCATTCCGTCCTTCAAGGAATGAGGGTTACGTACGTAACTGAAACGTTCACCTGCAGTGATGTAATACCAGTTATCTTTATTGTGATAAGATGACATTTCATGTTGACTGTACATTGCTCATGTTTTAGGGGTAATTTTTTCACAGTGAAAAAAAATATGTTTGGTGAAGTATAATACATATTTTTCTTGCCTCAGGAAAAAGAAAAAAAGGAGAAACAGTATTGACAACCTTACTAACTTTAACACGTAAGTGCCAAAATATTGTTAAAGAACTTGGGCCGTATTCACAAAACGTTTTTTATCTTACCACTAAGAGTTCTCCTAAATGGCAGTAAAATTTCTTAAGTAAGACTTTACCAACTTTTACTAAGGAATAGAGAGAAGTCTTAAGCTAAGAGAAAGGGCGGGGCTGACCTCGTTGCTATGGATGATGTCAACATGTTTACTAACTATGCACACAGTGATTGGCTGAAGGGGGATGGGTCTTTGTCAGTTATTTAATTATAGAAATATTGTAGAAGGAGGTATTGTGTTGCCATATTCAAATAAATATTTTAAAATAAAAATGTTCCCCCATATTCAAATAAATATTTTAAAATGTAGGCTAATTAAACAAGTGTATGTTCAGCTAATTTTCAGCCTCTTATATGTCTGCGTCTCGAGAGATTGCAGAATTCAAATGACAAATTATGTTTTATAAACAAATTTCGGGAAGAGCAAATGGTTCAAATGGTCTAATCATAGGGTGACCAGATTTCTCATGGTGGAATACAGGATGGGATGGACAGACACCCCTCTTTCAACCACATATTCACATATTTCATTGATATGAGAAATTTTATTTCATGATAATGATATATATCATTAAGCTATTTTAATTTTTTATATACAAAATAACAAAGAATCAAATTACAAACAAATACGACAGAGTTCCAAATTAAATAAACTATGTTTTCAGCTAGGCTACAGTAGGTTTATTTAACATTTATGCATTTATTTAACATCTTTTGTTGTGTGATTAACATTAATGACACAGACAGGTATTTTATAGGCTGCTGTCCCTTTAAAACCGAATGCTAGAATTCACTGACACATATCCGGTTTTCACCGAGCTGTATATATTCACTTAAGCCATAATCGACTGTATTTATGTGAGATACTCCACATGATGGCCATTTTGACAACTGTTCCTGTATTTGACCATGCATCTGTGACCCCATAGTATGCGCTGTAGTGGCGTTAGGGTTAGGGCAAGGACTATAGATACAGAAAGAAGGTTTACTCCTATTAGTTATGAATGGGAGAAACTGCAACGCGCAATATGGTGGAAAACGTCCCGTCCTCTAAGTAAAAGAGCCAATCGTTGATTCATAAAGTCATTGTGTCACTGCAGCTGCCGTTAAAGCTCCAGTTCCCACAGAAACCTGAGACTTTTGTTTAGGACTGCACATGTGCATTGGCTCGTTGTGCCTGAAAAGTAAGCTTTTTTAATGCTATTTGAGCATAAGAAACAACATTTATGGAACAGTTAATTTCAGATTTTATTGAAATGTTATTTAATTGTGAGTTCGCCACATAGTTTTTGAGATTTCAGGATTCCTCCTTTCAAATAGATAGGACTTAGTCTTGGATGCCTGAAATTGCTGCCCGGTGGCGTTGCAAATATGGCTGCTGAGTGAACAGACTTTCCTTGAAAGGGACTTTGGGTTAGGGTTAGAATTAGAATTGGGATTAGGAGTAGGTTGGATTAGCTCAATACAGCGCCTACTAGGGTCACATAATTCGGTGGGTCACAAAATTTTGCACAACACCGGAACTCAAACTCAAATCACGCGAGCTGCCCAAAAGTCTATCAGCGCAGACGATAGGACATTATTTTCAAATTGATCGCAATGTTTTATCCTCCATCATTCAATGCATTTGCCTGTACATAAACCATAAATGTCATTGCAGAATAAAATCTATTTTTTATTTATTATTCATTATTTATTAAGAAAAGGCTTTATCGCCTATTGCCTCAATTGTGTACAGTGTCTTTGGGTGGATTGCTGAAGCAGATTGCCAGCAACAGCCATTTTAAGATTGTTTGTGATTTGGTTTCAGTGAATTAGGAGTCCTCTTGACTACCCCTAACTTTTCACAGATTTAGGAGCTGGTAATAAAAATTTAGGAGTCCTAAAATTAGGACTGACACGTCCATTATTTTTTAGAGTTTCTCCTAATTTGGCAAGTTAGGAGCTACTTTTAGCCTTAAGATGTTTTGTGAATACAGCCCCTGATAATCAGTTAAACTCATTTGTGAAAAGATTGTTCTCAAATACAAAATCTGCATCAGTTACCATGTTTTTATCTGCATTAGTTTGTTCTGAGATGTTTGACTAAACATGTTTCTTCTTTTGTTAACAGAAACCCAGAATCCATAGAGGTAAAGCACCTTGAAGTAACGACAAACTCATAATTCATTAAGTACAATTTTCACTAAACATGGAATCTAAATTCTTATTTATAATTTTGTCCTATGTGTCCAGTGTGTTTCCCAGGTTGATGTTAGTGACAGATGACAATGACATTATTACCTGAGAAAGAAACAGCATCTCGGGCCTCTGAAAACTCCCTGATGGATCAAAGCTCCTCACTTCTTCTCAGTAGTGCACAAGACTTCATGAACTTATGTCTTGGTTATGACACTTTTACAGCCCTAATCCTAAACTTGAGATGCCTTTGTAGGCAGCATTTTAAGGGTTGAGTTCCCAACATGGAGGAAACAGCATAAGTATCAGGATCAGCTGTCATGTGACTCACAATGACATACTCAAGTCACAACATACACAACACAGGGAATTCCCTTCAAAGAGGCGAGCATCACTCTGCTCCACTCATTACATATTACTGTCTCATAAGTAACTGTATGGATCACCAGACATGAAGCCAGACACATTACTGACACTTTATTCTGAATTGGAGTGTTTCTTTTTTAAAGCAGAATTCATACTGTAAAATACTGTTAAGACAGATGTAGCAGTCCTGTAGTGCAAAAAGGAGAGCATGTGCTTGCAACGCCACAGTCAGTGGATTGATTCCCAAGAAATACAAGAACCAAATGTGTAAATGTAAATAAATGTTTGTTTGTTTTTTTCCAAATATAGCCTCTGTGTCTTTAATTCACATTTGGCATTTGGTAAACAAACATCAAAATGTGTTATATTAGGGATATAAATTAGTAACATTTTCAGGTATCTTGTCAAATAAACTCTAAAATTACTTCCTTGAACTGACCATCGCATTTACCTTCAATAACAGTCTCATAAAAGGTCCCTTAATGAAGGAATTTGGTTTGTTAATGTTGATTAGGCTTGGGTAGGAGATACACATATCTCTATGTAGAACTAAAAGTTTTTTTTCTCTCTTTTCTTTTTTTTATGTACACAGTACAAAGACACTTTTATTGACCATTAGTCCTAGAGGGAAACAGCACATGCAGTAGCACCCTCTGCAGGTCAGGCGGAGCAGAGTGCGTCGATCACCTGCGTTCACGTACATAGTATACACCTGTACCAATTTGTTAGGCTATACTTGTGTAAAAACTGAAGTATTGTTTGGGTTTGACAAGCCATTCTCACATAATGTGTTCTTGCGTTAAAAGACGCAAGACGCAGCAAAGTGAAATGAAAAAAAAAAAAACTGAGACATGTTTTTAAAAGTAAAAACTAAGGTGAACTAACCCTTTCATTTCCATGATGGCGGGGGGCCAGAGCTTTTTTTGAGCGCAAGCGGACGGAGGTAATAATAATATCATGATATGAGTCCTTTAGCAAGCAATTTAGTATTTTGTTATTTTATTTTCCTGCAGGTAGGATGAGGTCTTGAGATGGAGTTTGTGGTGGGACTTGAAGTGGAGCAATAAGTTGTGTTTTGTGGTGGATTTGTAAGCCTCTCACACACTGAACACCAGCAGAAACAGAGCAAAATCTTCATCTCTCTCTGTTCTGATCTCTGCAGATAAAACACAGGAAAGTGAAAGCATGGATAAATGGAAACTTTGGTCTCATCAAGCATATCTAGTTGCAGTTCGCTAGTTTATGTAGATTACTATTATAATCCAATGGCCATCCCAGATTGAGTTCTTTGGTTTAGTAGAGAGCTCATTTATTAGAAACTAGCAGGTAAAACACACATTCACATAAAATAACTCACTGATTCAGACTGTAGTCTTTCTGTCTATACCTTTATAGCAAAAGGATGAAAATAATGAATTTGTTAAAATATTATTTTTTATTTTACATAGCACATTCATTTTGAGCTCAAAACCTGCAATCAAATAGCAGAAATTCATGTGCCGAATGATTAAATGTATTGAAAAAACACTAAGGAATATTTTTGTATGAGATTTAAAATCAGTGAGTTTTTTTCATATTCTATTTTCTGGCAGTTGAACATACTTTATATAAAAGAAAAATAATAGCACACTTCTCAACAAGCTGCATGTCATGTGCCTCCGTAGTCTATTTGTGTGTATTGCTAAAGTAAAGCATATTGGTGTAACATTGAAGTTTCACTTCCAAATCTTTTGTTATATAAAATATATTAAGTTAAGATAAGATAAGATATAATCCTGTTGTTTATTGTCCAAAGGTTTCCAGTAAGCTGTTGTGCAGCAGTAATCAGACAGACTCCAGATAATGACTTAGAATATGCTTTAATCATGGCCGAGAGGATATTAATCAGAGAGGCAAAAAGAATACAACCGTTTATATAGGATAGGTACATGGCAAGGGTAACATGACTAATTACATCATTTTCTCTAATATGATTGGTTCTTCATATGTATAATTCAGCAAACCCTTCTCTGTTACTAGGTTAAAGCAAAGCTGGATTTCTTGATTACTTCAACTTGTTACTCAATCACGAGGTTATATATTTAGACAGCTATTTAGTCTTGTCCGTCTGTGGAGACTAAAATTTTATTGTTTAATGTTATTTTCAGTATTATTATTCTTTATTAGTATTCATAATATGTTCCACTGATGCAAAGGTTTTCCTATGATGTATACAGTACATCGACTGTAATATAGTATATATAAGGAATGAGAAGAAATGAGGGTTGTGCAAGCATGACATTCTATTTTAAACATAAACAACATGTTTCTCTATCTTGTAAGGAAATTGTAAGTTCCTTTGGTCAGTAGTATATAACGTCCAAATTTAGTGTACTGCCTCAGAGAGGACAGAGAAGAGCTGGGCAAGAGACCATCTCAGTAAATTGTCTTTCTCTCCTATGTCTTGACATAATAATAAATAAGAGATCTCTTGGCAAAATGACTGGTGTTGCTTCTGTGATTCAACCATAATGGGGACAACTTTAGCCCAAGTGCTGGGGACCTTTAGTCTTCAAATATAAATGTTAATCCTGAAAATCCCTTTCCAGAAAATCCCTCCCACATCACTCCATTATTGGCCTCTATGAAGCACCTTTGATACCTGTTTATACCAGAGAATAACTGTTTATGACATACAATAAAGAACAGATCAGAGAGAGATTTTACAGGGATAGTTGTTCACTTCCTTCACAGACTTTGAATTATGGAAAAATGGATATATTCTATATTTTATTTATTCTTGCTTGTCTGCATGTCCACAGTGTAAGGAGTGCTATTGGTAAGTCAAATTTATAGATACATTTTAGATAAGAGGCTTTGCTGAACTTCGCTGACATGACGCTGTTGTTTATCAAAAATACATAAATGAATATCTATCTATCTATCTATCTATCTATCTATCTATCTATCTATCTATCTATCTATCTATACCTTGACGAGCGAAGTTGTTCTAAGTAGTTTTAAACATACGATCCTTCATCCCTTATTGAAAAAACTTTCGCAACCTTTCTTAGATCAAACAGTACATAACATACTATTTGTTCAAAAAGTTTAATCCGGATCAGAACAATCTAAATCCCATTATTTGCTATCCAGGATCAGGCAATCCATTTTGCTTTTGTCCCAGTCTTAAAAACCAACATAGGATTGGATCACCCTGATCCAGATATACACTTTTTAGATGACCAAATCTGGATTACCAGTGCTCCAAACAGGACTACTGTACATTTCATAATGTAGGCTGCTAGCTATGTAAAGAACAAGAAGAGAAGAGCATTTCAGAACAATTTTTAAACTGCTTAATTTGTCTTGTTTTTCAATATATTGTGTGACATTGTGTGTGCTGTTTAATTTACTGAAACCAATGACTTGCTGTTGTTTAAGGTGACTCAGAGATAAACTGTGCGACTGGAACTAATACCTATTTAGCGAGTATCCAGGAGGGATATGAAGGTGAGAAATGTTCACAAGACTTAACAAACTGAATACAAATAGTCCACAATATTAGATTCAGATTTACAAGTAACAATTTTTATTGGATTAATATAAAAATATATGTTTTTTTTAAATAATATTTTATATAAAATTTTATTTTTATTACAATTTTATTACGATTTTCAATCGCTTTGGCACATTTGTCAATTTAGCAGACATTTCAAACATTCCATATCATAGGCAGAGGTGTAAAGAGTACCTGAAAACCATACCTGAGTAAAAGTATAGATCCCTTAGAGCGAAAATTACTCCATTACAAGTTACAAGTCACCAATTCTAATACGACTTGAGTAAAAGTCTTAGAATATCTGATTTTAACAGTACTTAAGTATTTTACTCATACTGAATGTAGGTTTAAAAATGCACTAGTCCTCACCACCTCAATCTTGCAATAAATCAAGGTGGACACAATAGCCTCTTGAACGTCTACAAACTCTCAAGTCTCAGTTAAGCTCAAGTGCACAAAAAGGCCATAAGTAAACCAAAATCCTTCAAAAAGGTCTTGTCAATATAGCAGATAAATAAAATAAATTTAAGTAAAATTAAATAGTCAAAGTCTACTTGCACTGGACGAGCTGGTTTCGGCTTCATCACTGACTGCATATCCTCATCTAATAAATCAAACACCTGCAATTCAGCAACTACCTTCTAACACAATCGCATTCATGTAAAGTAGCCTTATTGACAAGTTTGGGTGAGTAAAGGCAAAACACACAAGATATAGTACCTTTGATGCCTTTAGATGTTGATAGCACTTCTTTATAGCAGAAACAAACTGCTGCAGAAAAAGTTTGGTGCCATGCAAAATGTAATGTGTAATTGCTTACTCATCACAATGGAGTAAAAAGTACATTTACTTGTTCAAAAATGTAGTCAAGTAGAAAGTAAAACTTGCTAATATCTTTGATACTCAGTAGAGCTACAAAGTAGCCAAAAAGATACTTAAGTACAGTAACTAATTACATTTACTCAAATACTTTACTCCACTGGTCATAGGTATTTATGGAATATGTCCGAAAGATTTTGATAACTGAATGGATCATTTTGCATGCGATGGCTCACATGAAGAAAGAATGTTTAGAAGTTGTGAAGAGTTTGACAGTTTCACTGAGAATCAACTCATTAGTTTTGATCAACAAGTCATATGCATTTGTCATTGTGCAAATGGTACACAATTGTACTTTCTTTTTTGCACACATGTGCCAAAACAAATGTAATTTGCTAAAATCGATAAGAAATTCAAATCTTATGTGAACAAGAAATTAATTGTTCAGAGATCTGATCTTATTGTTTTTAGGGAAAAAAAGGCTCTTTTGAGAGTTGAGCCAAAGCGATTGAGGACAAACTAATATTTTGATAAAAGACCTCTGTGGTCATTTAAAACATCTTTGCTTCTGGGAGCAGTATTACAAGAGTAGTAATTCAAGATAAATACTGGTATTGTCTAGTATTTATGTTTTAGACAGTGTATTAAGAGTATTTAAATATATATATATATATACAATCTGGCGTACAGGAGATGTAGAGATTATCACCAATATCAGACCTGATGATCGTCTGGTGCTGGAGTCACATGAGGATCCCATTGATGTGACATTTCTGGAGCTGGTTCACACTAACGGAGACTCAACCGCTACTGTACGAACCATCGAACCACTGGACGCTGATGTACTAAAGGTTTGTTTCACTATTAGATTTGTTAGATAAAGTAAATAAATATAAAATGAACATAATAATTCTTAGATACATACAGACCTTATGTAATATAATATAATATATATATATTACTTTCATGTGTCATATACTGTATGTCCCTTTGTGTGTTTTATTTCTTCCAGTTAGGAGGAATTTTGTCTTATTCAGTCACCTGCTCAAACACAGGGGTATGTTAATTTAAACAATAGCATAATCCAATCATTCAATAAGGCATAAAGCATTATAGAAATTAAAATTAAGCAAATAAACGTCCATTATAAAGTCTTCATTGTGCATTTCAGAAAACAAATACCAGGACATTAAATCTTGAGGATGTCAATGACAATCCTCCGATCTTCCAGAGTAAATCATACAACACCACAGTGTCAGAGGTGTGTGTAATGTCATCTTTATACAGCAGTAGTGTGTTTGGTCACTCAGAGACTCACATCTCTTTTTAAACCGTGTCTTTTGCTCCAGGCGACGGCTGTGGGTTCAAGTGTGCTCAAGGTGACAGCTGAAGATGCAGATATTTATCCAGTAAACAACAATATTATATATTCTATACTGGTGAGTCTAAACTGAGTCTTCATGTATTTGATATATTACATACACAACAGGCTTCTACAAATCTCATTGTTTCCACACCTCAACCTGTTAACCAATCTAAAAATTTCTTTAAAAAAAAATTGTTTCTAAAAATTCTAAAATAAAAGTTACATTTCCAGTATACGGCTCCCAATCAAGTTATTTTTTATAAATATTTTAATGGCCAATCAATTCAAATATAATATATATTTTGAATAAGCTCATATATAGTTCATATTTAACATCATTGCATTCAGTTCTTTTTTAGGAAAAAAAAGTAAGTAGGAAAGAGCGGGGTACAACACTTTTTGATGTTCTCAGTTTGTGTAAATCCACTTGGGGTTCAGAGTACCTTTTTTTCCATGTTCATACATGTCTAGTACAGTAATGTGATCTTGTTTCATTAATACAATGTATTCTTTTTTTCTTTATTTATTTTGAAAGAAAGGAAGTGAAATGTGACATCATGTCCAATAGGTGCATTGTTGTAACATATCCAGATATGACAGTTTAAAATGTTACCTGATCTAAGCAAAAATATACAAGACAAATTAAAATATTTTGTCAATGAAATACAATTGTTCACATTTTCATATAAAATATTAGCATTTTTAAACAAATAAAAATGAACTAATTTTGGAATTTGACAATGAACACACTGCAAAACACAGCTGTACAACATAATTCAAAACAATAGATGAAGAAACACATTCAGAGAAACACAGAGCTGAGCTCACACATCCTCCTTCCCTCCACACACACACACTGCTCTCACAGAACAGGTGACAAATAGACGAGCCAGAATGCTTTACTTTTCGGGAAACATTGAACTTTGATTCTCAGTCTTTATTCACCTGTTTCTCATGGTTTCTCAACAGAATAAAAGTAGTTATTGTGAATTATATCTCTAACGTCAGCAGTACAGTTCTAATAGAAGGGCACATTGTAATGCAGTGTTACACCAGGACCCATGTACGCAACTGAGATTTAGTCCTGGCTAGTGTCTTCTGCTAGTTAGTTAGGCATTAAAGAACTAAACTGTTAAAAACAGAATGGTCATTGAAATAACAGATTTGTCTCATTTTGAATAAACACTAAAAACTGAAATGAAAAATTAACTTCAGTAAGAAATTTACTTTTGCTATGGTTAAATGTTCAGAAATATCTTCCAAAGATTTTTTAATTGTGGCTATACTCTTGTAAATAAAGTAAATAGAGTTTTGTCATGTGTAGTAGAAATTCCCCTATGCACCTGACTTAAGTTAACCTGGGGTGTCTCCTAATCGACGCTTACAAATTTATCCTCTCCTAATCGACATCAGCTGAGTCAGATGACGTCTCGCCCCTTATGAACACTATCACTTGGGAATAAGGCCTCTAGTGTTCCAGAAAATCCCCCTGACCAAAAGAGTACAACAGTTTTTATAGAATAAGTCTATGACAAAGGTGACATGATTAATTACTGTAACGCTTAAGGATCAAGGCAGATGAAGAAGATACAGGGTTTATTACAGTAATCCAAATAGTAAAGTCAACTTGCGAGACCATGCAAACATATAACACGAACAATACTGGACCCAGAACAGAACACAGGCAGGAACTAAATACACAGTGATGATTAACTAAAATAATAGTTATTTAAAGTCATTTAACAGCAACATAATAAAATGTGAAAAAATCAAGGGTTTTGAGTACTTTCGCAAGGCACTGTATATACAGTATACTGTAAATCAGACAACTGTCTAGGTTTTGTTTCCTCTCTTGTTATATTCAACACACACTAACTTTGGCCCAAGTGCTGGTTTGTAATGTTAGTTATGATTAATTAAAAATGAATTAAAAAATAATTAAGAATGATAGCATGTGTGGAAACGTTTAAACCATGTGTGTTACAACTAGCCCTGCATGTGTTAGGTTGTGCCCCGCTCAGCTCTATACATAAATTTGAGTGTACATAAGCTCAGTTTGTGTTTTATGGATGTTCTCATTTAAATCATATGTCTTGACAGCCTCCAGCACCAGATGAATTTGAAGTGAGAGATGACGGTAACATCAGGTTGAAACAACGTCTGAACTACAACAATGCTCAACAGTACATCTTCACTGTGGAAGCTAAAGTAAAGACAAACTCTCTGACATCCTACTCACATCCATTTTATTGAGTATTGTTTTACCCTTAAAGGAATAGTTCCAAAAATGAAATATTCTCTCATCATTTACTCATCCATAAGTAGTTCCAAAATTGTATGACTTTCTTTCTTCTGTGGAACACAAAAGCAGATGTTTAGCAGAATGCTGAAACTGCTTTTTTTCATACAATGAAATTTTCATTTTTAGATATAACCCTATGTTTATTTGCAGGATGTAGGAGAACTCAGTGACACCACAACAGTTACAATAACAGTTGAAGATTTTGACAATCTAAACCCTTATTTTGATCATAGTCTCTACAAGGCATCCATTCATGAAAACCAGGTAAATTACGTCATGATCAATACTTTAAACTCTTGTCTGATCAAACAAATCAAACCCTCCATGTCTTTTCTTTCCATGTACAGATAGGACAGTTTTCAGACATCACTCCTGAGGCCATAAAAGCTCAAGATGGTGACACAGGCATCAACGAGCCTGTAGTTTACAGCATAACAGCAGGTGCTCTTAACAGAAGATTTATAAGATTAAATGTTTCTACTACTAGTTTCTGGACAGACATGATACACAGCAAAAACTCCAGTGTTAAATTAACTCTCTTGGTAGTATAAGAGAGTTAATAACAGTGTTGCCAGTATATAACTGTTTTTTAACTTACAGTTTGTAACTGTTAAAATACATTTTGTGGGTGTGTCTTTTTATCTTACACCTTTAACCCTTTCAACCCCACAGGAACATCCTCTAGTGTCCACACTACAGAGAAAAAGTAACATTGACACTGTGTTGCAGTGAGATAATTAAGTTAATATTTAAGTGATGATTGAGCGCTAATTATGAACACCTGCTGTTAACAAGCAGAACCACTGAAAAGAGGAACAAGAACGGAATATACGAGCAGAAATTACAACTATCTTCAGCCATTACACATTATTACACTTTTTACTGACCAGTTTAACTTTATTTCTACAGAAGATCTTATTGAGAATTAACAGAAGTTTAGATGTTGATGTTTTATTGAAAATGTTTGGTTTGATGTCACCATTGAGGAGATCAGCGTTTGCTTTAGTTGAGCCCTTGACCCATGACTTTTTTTTTTCCTGGCTGCTTAAACTATTTTTGCAAGTCACATTTATTATGGCAAAAGCAAATCTCGATTTAAAAAAACAAACAAAAAAACAACAACATTGAGTGCTGATAGTTATGTGTTGATGAAGACGTAACCATCACATAGTCTTTTGATTCACTGAATTCATACTCTGTTTTATCCATTGTTACAATATTAACAGACTAACACTTTACATTATCACCACTGTGAAACTACAGCAAGAGTTTCTTTTTAAACACCATGCACAAAAACAACTGCAGCATTATTTAGACACACACAGATATAAAAAATCAGCACATCAATCTCAACAATGGTGGCAATAAAGCTGCATAATTTATTCATGCTGCAGTGCATGCTGCAGTGCATGCTGGGAGTTTTGTACTATGCTGGCATCCAGCATGCATTAAACTTTTGGATGTCACCATTGTTAAGATTCATAGTCTGATTGTTGATGTCTCTGCTGTCCAAATTATCAGACTTATATATTTTTCAAAATATCTGATTACTGAAATGTTGCTGGTTCTTACGCTCTTGAATCACAGATATAGTATAATCAATAAATATAAAATACCAATTAAATCAAAGACTAAACACAGAAAGAGTTCAGTGAATTAAACAAGTCCAAGATGATTACAGGACCATCACAACAGCCAAAAAACCTGATCAACTTCATGTTGGCTTTTTCCTGCCATAACAAATGTGTTTTATAAACACTCAATTACAGCAGCCAAGGAAAGTTAATGTAAAAGAGTCAAGAGCCCAGCTAAAGCAGACACTGGTCACCATGATGGTGACTGCAAACTTCAATTTTTATTTTCAATAAAACATCAACATCCAAATCTGTTAATTCTCAACAAGAACTTCTGTACATGTATGAAAGAAATAATGTCAAACTGGTTTGTAAACTGGTTTGACACTCAGTGTGGCTGAAATCAGTTGTAGTTCTTGGGTTTCTGCTCGTCTCTTTTTTCTGTTCTTGTTTCTCTGTCCTTCAGTGATTCTGCTTATCAGGTGTTCATCAGTGTCTGAATTCATTCTTTTCTTTTCATTCACTCTGTAAAGTGGACTATATTAGTGAACTAATGTAGGGTGTGATTTGGAGCACAGTCTCTGAGTGACCACTTTGAACAATGTCAATTCAAAGTGTGTTCTTGTTGGCTATTTTCACAAAAATGACAAACATTACCCAGAATGCATTGTTTTCTACAGTATATTACTATTTTAATGGAAAATGGTTTGTTACTGTCAGAATTTGGCCATTTTTTTTACAGCAAGGTTTAACAGTGCAGGCGCCACTTTTCTGCATAATGGTAACCACAAAATTCAAAAACACTACAGAAACTCAGAGGTGTAAAGTCCAGGGGTCAGAAAGTAAAAGTCCTGCCATATTTTTTATTCCACCCACTGAAGCCGTGTTAAAGTTAATGAGATAATTAAATGATAAATTGAGTGATGATTGACCATTATTGAAGGCACCTGATGTTAACAAGCAGAATCACCGAAGGAGAAAATCACAATTTTGATCATGGAGATCAGGGTTTGCTTTAGTTGAGCTCTTGACCCTTGTTTTTTTAATGTTAGATTTTGTTTGGGCTGATGTAACTGAGTTATAACAGCCAGACAAGCAAAGAGAGAGAAGATGATCAAGTGGTGTTGGTTATGTTTTCACATAATCATTATTTGATCTGAATCACTGAACTCATTTAAAGCCCAATCTCTGAGTTATTTACATTATTGATTACAACAGCACTGTGATTCTACAGCAGAAGATCTCTTATTTTAACGCTTTGATACTCTTGAATATTGTCTCATGTATATTCCCAGGAGAGTTAATTTAACAGTGGAGTTTTTGCTGTGTAAAGCTAGATAATATGGAGGTGTGTATAAGGATGTAGTAGGTCTATATGGATTTTTTTTAATGGCCAGTTTCAAAATGGACAACTAAAGTGTGGGGTGGCTGATGACTGAAAAATATATAGGCCTAAAGGCCCTTTCACACCAAGAGCAATAACTATAACGATAACTATATTAGCATCCACATTAGCGAACGATATCATTCTGTTAATTTTAAGTGCGCTCTGCAGGTTTGTCATCTGCTGCATTAAATGCTCAAGCTCTTTAAAGCAGGATGGATTCTGTTTGGCTGTCAATGTTTTTATCATTTATCAGCTGAAAATAAAAAAAAAAGTGTTCTGAAAGTGAATTTAATGATATTGTTTCTCTCTGCTGTTATTGTTATAGTTGTGGTGTGAACTATAAGCTATTCTTATACTTATCATCCTTTGTGTGAACGGGCCTTAAGGGAGGCAAAGGAGGCAAAGAATCACCCAATGTGAAATGCATTAAATCATGTAATTCACACCTAGCTGTGGATTATCCCATTTATACCATGGTCACCAGGGTCATGCATAGATGTTATGGGGTGCAGGTGCTCAGGTGAAAAAAGGGCACCCCTCTTATAATTATTTATAAAAAGTAAAATTACATATTGTTGATCATCTTTTAATTAATTACACTATTTAACACTTCACACTAACATTTATCAAAATCCATTTATACAATTGCCTAAATAATATTATGAGATTAAACTCATAAACTTGAATGTTATTTGGCCCTAAATAGAGACTACACGACAGCAGAATATCTGAGTACAGTGAAAGACTATAAATTAAGAAGAATAATGACGAGGTACAGACTGAGCAATCACACGCTGACTGTAGAGACAGGCAGATACAGACAGCGCTGGCTGCCCAGAGAGAGCCGCATCTGCCTGTACTGTGACTGGGAGAAGTGGAGACAGAGCAACACTTCCTCACCAGCTGCCCAAACTATGAGGAAATCAGAAAGACATTTTATCCAGAATTTGAAGTAGTTTGCCCTAACTTCATAAAATTAAACAATAAAACACAAATTCAGCATTTATTAGGTGAAAAAAGAGATTGTATCCTACTAACAGCAAGATACATTGATGCCTGTCACAAAAAGAGGGATTCGACTAATCAGTAATGCACTCACGCACACAAACACACAGACTCACGCACACACACACACTGAATTCTAAATTGTTCATAGAACTCTAAAATGTTGATTGATTGTTCTACTTACTTTTTATGTATGTATATGTAATATATGTACATGTATTTTGATTTACTGTAAAAATTAGAAATCAAATGCTTTGGCAATACATTGTAACAATTGTCATGCCAATAAAGCACACTTTGAATTTGAATTTGAATTGAGAGAGAGAGAGAGAGAGAGAGAGAGAGAGAGACAGAGAGAGAAATGTGAATTACCTGGGTCTGTGCAGCATCTCTCTACAGCAATGAATCTGTAAGTTTAATTACTTCAAAAACAGTGACGTTGCCACCTCCTTGCTGAGATACTTAAAGGGTTAGTTCACCCAAAAATGAAAATTCTGTCATTAATTACTTGATCTTCGGAACACAAATTAAGATATTTTTGTTTAAATCCGATGGCTTCGTGAGGCCTACATGGGGAGCAATGACATTTCCTCTCTCAAGATCCATAAATGTCATTGCTCCCTATGCAGGCCTCACGGAGCCATCGGATTTAAACAATATCTCAATTTGCATTCCGAAGATTAAAGAAGGTCTTACGGGTGTGGAACGGCATGAGCGTGAGTAATAAATGACAGAATTTTCATTTATGGGTGAACTAACCCTTTAATGTTGTAATTCACAGGGCAGCATTAACAAGTTTTTGTGCTCCTGAATGTTTCTGTGTCTGTGCAGCGCAATCTCCAATCTCTGTGTCTGAGTGATGTGTGTGATTCTGATTTAGGTTTCTGATAATAACAAAGCATATATCCACATTTCTATTCCAGTCTTTCCAAATGAATATCAAAGTAACTTTGAAATCGATCAAAACAGTGGAGTCATCTCTGTGACAATGGCACTAGACAGAGAGGAAACAGACAAGATAACTGTTCATATACAGGTATCAGACTTTTCTTAAGGTGTTATGAATCAGAAGAGATTTCAGTATTGTGTTTGTTTATATTTTTCTCTTCATGATTTCTTTATAAATAGGCTACTCAGCAGGATGATGCCAGTAAGACGGCTAATGCTGTTGTGTCCGTCATCATTGAGGATGTGGATGACAACCCTCCGAAATTTGACCAGGATGAGTACACCGTATCTATTCTGGAAAATTCACCACAGAATCAGTTTGTGCTTCAGACTAGAGTCACTGATCTAGACCTGGTACTGTTCCAGAAAACATCACTGTCTGATTGTTAAATAAAATAAATAATATAAAATTAAATAAAACATATATATAATTTATGCATATTTTCAATTAAATAGTTTATTTTTGCATCTTTGCAAATTTGAAAATATGACATGGACAAAAACTAAAAGTAAATAAATAACTTGGCAAAGAACTTAATAAGTGACTTCTTTTCTAGGGAGGATTTGTGGGAACATTCCAGATTATTCCGGAATCCGTACCTTTTTCCATCAGCCCTGATGGAACAATTCTGGTGAAAAGTTCTGCAGACCTAGACAGAGAAACCACAACCAGCTTCAGTTTTCAAGTAACAATAAATTTCATCTATCATTAGATATCAGTATGATTTTTCAGAAATGAAGAATTATAATAACATTATGTTTTCAAATACCACTGCATAATAAGCATGCCAGTTTTCTCTCCAAATTCTAAAGGTTGAAGCACAAGAAAACCCTCCTTCCACCATCAAAGCAACAGCCGACGTGACCATCATCCTGTTGGATGAGAATGACAACAGTCCACAGTTTACAACTTCTAAGTATCAGGGCAACGTTTACGGCAATCAGACTATCGGAATGCAGGTTGTCAAGGTGATAAATCATTGTTTTGTTGAGTCATTTAATCATTTTCCAGCACAGTCATTATTTTAGTAAATTTCTGGATTTTATTATGGAACCAGTATGTCATTATAAGATGACTACTATATCATAAACATTGGAATAAAGTTACTAACTAAACTTACTGTACATATATTTTCATGTAAGGTTGAAGCAACAGACCTGGATGAAGGTCCAAATAGTGAAATCAGCTACTCCATTGAGTTCGGAAATGAGGGAGGTTATTTTGGCATTAATGAGAATGATGGAGAGTTTACACTAGTTCAGACAATCCCACTGGTGGAAAACAAAATCCTTCAGTTTTCACTCTATGTGACTGCAAAAGATGGTAAGTTATCATGTGTGTTCTGGAAGACATTTGATGGAAGTATATATGGCTGTGGATACATTACTGTTGGCTTAAATACCATTTCACTTCCTTTACATACATTAGGGGGTGGCAGATCAGCTTCTGCAATGGTGGATGTCCAGGCACTTGGAGATTCTCATCCTCAGTTCCTTCAGAAGACCTACCAGGGACAAGTAGAGGAGGATCAGTCAGAGGCAGCCATTGTGAAGGTCCTTACAAGCACAAAGGGTTTCTTTATAAGATCTTCTATGAGGGACTGCTTCTGTAACTGATATAAAAACTATTGATGACAACAATATGGTCTGCTAAATGACAACCAGCTAACTAACAAATATTTATTTAAAGTAATAAAAACCAAAGAGATATTTTACCATATCTTGGTACACTTATGTATGGGCTCGGCCTGAGGACACATGCAAAAATAACAGATCTGGGCCACTTGGTTTCGCTATAACAGGAAATAATTCTTTAATATTTAAAAATGAATTAATAATTAGGTTGTTCTGATGGACTAGTGGTAGAAATTTTGTTAAGCATGCTAGAGGTTCTAGGTTCTAATCCAACCTTGACAGGCAGGTAGGACATCGGACCGAATTCAATGATTAGACAAACACTTTATGGTCCTACGCCTTCCACAGACAATATATACACATATAAATACATTTAAACCTCTTAACTTAGTGATTGCTATCAGAATGTGTAGAGACTTTGAACCAGCATAACAAAAAAGGTTTCTGGAACAAATCTCCTACCCTGCCTTTAAATGTTAATCAATTTTGAGTTCTCACGTACAATAACAATGAATCTGGTAAACAGTCTAATCATAAATCAATGTGTACTCTCTCATTCACAGGTGGACTTCCTGTCCATTGATCCTATTGTTCCTGTCATCTTAACAGTTGAGACTGAAGCTGACAAGTTCTCCATAAACCAGGATACAGGTGTTCTCTCGACCAAAGTCAAACTGGACTTTGAGGAGGAGAGCAGGTACACTGTGCAGCTGTCGATATCGGATGGAACTAACCGGGACGAGGCATCAGTCCTGGTCGAGGTGCTGGACATAAATGACAACAGTCCAGTTTTTAAAAATCACCTTGCTACTGTCTCAGTACCAGAGGATCACACGGTGGGAAATGATGTAACTTCTGCTACAGCCACAGATGCAGATGCAGGGTTTAATGGAGAAGTGCGGTACACTCTCCTGGGAGGTGCTGGAAGGTTTAATGTTGACCAAGAAACAGGAGTGATAACTCTAGCAGCTCCACTCGACAGGGAGACTCAAGATGCGTACCACTTAGTAGTCACTGCCCAAGATCAGGGTCGCCCATCACACTCCACCACCACCACTCTGGACATCTCCGTGACGGACATTAACGACAATGCTCCCATATTTTCCAGACAACAGTATGAGATCACAGTGTCTGAGCATGTTGAAGTAGGAAGAGCCGTGGTAGATGTCATGGCAACAGACAAGGATGATGGTGTAAATGCTATCGTGACCTATCACATTGTCAAGCAGGAGCCTTCTTCAACATCACCCGTCTTTATCATTGATGCAGAGTCTGGTTCCATAAGCCTTGCTGAAAAGCTGGATTATGGAAAAGCTAAGCGCTACACTCTAGAAGTGGAGGGACAAGATGGAGGAATCCCTGTTCTCACTGGCAGTGCTACTGTAACGGTGTGGGTGGAGGACGTGAACGATAAAGCTCCTGTGTTCAGTAAGGACCAGTACGACGTGTCCGTCTATGAAAACCTTGCAGGTGGAACTGCTCTGGTATCTTTGGAGGTTACAGATGAGGATGAGGTGAGAGAAGAAAAGCAGATATATGTAAACTACACAAGACCTAAATAACCTTCAAATTAACCATGTAAACTTCCATGTAAGGTTTTGTCAAGCCAACGTTCCAAGTTTATTTTGATGTACAGGTACTTACCTTTTCTAGTTTTCTTTCCAATCAGGGAGGGTTCTCTAAAGGTCATTTTATCATGGATAGTGATACCTTCATTATCAACAGTCAAGGAGTCATATCACTCCAGAGCGACGCCACCTTGGATAGAGAAACTGTAGACAATTACAATATACAGGTACAAAGCAATCACATTCATTTCCAACTATTTACGAAATGTTCAGGATGACTTTTCATTCTGAATTGCATGTTTATATTGTCTTTCTCAGGTAATAGCTGTAGACCAGCCTGTCGATGGTTTAAGCGCCACAGCTCAGGTCATCATCACTGTTCTGGACGTCAACGACAACAACCCACAATTCCTTCCTTTCCCAGAGACCATTGAAATTCAGGAAGGTGCGTACACACCCTCATCACCTGGAGAGGTGTGCGAAATCTTAGTCACAGATGCTGATATTGGAGACAACGGACGTGTCACCATCACTACATACTCACACAGTGAACTATTCAGATTCAGAGAGGTGAGGACATTGACCTATAAACATGGCAATGTATTGTCAGATGTTCAGATCTTATTTAAATAATAAAAAAAATATATATTTCCTTCTGCTCTTTAGGATGGGACTCTACTAGCTATCAGTGAGCTGGATCGAGAGACACAGGATATGTATGATGTGATCATTGTTGCTGTGGATCATGGGATGCCACAGGGAAATGTAATTTCCTCTTCTTTTTACGATTTCCATAATGTCACTGTGTATGTCAATTCAGTTTTGTGATTGTACAGATTGGTACATTTTTTGTCACAACCTCAGCCAACATTCCTTCAGTTTGTTCATGGACTGCAAGTGCATATTGCAAATGTAGAAAACAATCGTAATAACTATCTCAAAATGCAAGCTCCAATCTGAACATCAGGCTTTATGCAGTATACAGAAGTCAGAGTGTAAATATCTGCCAGGATAGAAACCGTGTTCCAAGATAGAACATGTTGCTTGATTTTCCAGTGTTTTCAAGCTTCATGGAATCAAATCTTTGAAAGGCTTTCTAGGGTCTTCCTGGAGAGCTACCTTCCGCAAGAGTTGAGCTCCAACTCTAATCAAACTCTCCTGAAACAGCTATCCAGGGTGTTCAGGATTACTTAACAATTACAGGCAGGTGTGTTAGAGCAGAGTTGGAGCTGAAAGCTGAAAGGTTGCTCTCCAGGATCAGGGTTGGCTACCCTTGGTCTAAAGTGGGGGTGTCCAGTCCTGCTCCTGGAGAGCCAATGTTTAGATTCTACCTGCCCCAACACACTTGACTGAAGTTTCTAGTTATTCTGAACACATTGATTAACATGGTTTAGGTGTATTTGGTTAGGGTTGGAGCTAAAGTCTGCAGGATGTTAGCCCTTTAGGAGCAGGGTTGGCTACCACTACTCTAAAGCAGAGGTTCTCAGTTCTCAGTTCTCAGTGAGAACCCTTGATATAAAAATTACATCCCTAAATGACACATATAGCAAACCCCAGGCAGATGTTTTTTTATTATTATTATTATTTCGCGCAGATGATCTAAGTGGGCTGCTCTTGACATCTAGAATTTGCACTGTGGATCCAACTCTATGTCAATATTAAAAGCTCTGGATTCCTGACTCTAATACAGTCGTTAAGCTTGATATTAGACAATGCAAATATGAACTTTTAGTCTGTACTAAAAAAGGGTTGCTTGGGTTCATTTTCTGCAGAACATCACCACAGTGAGGATCAATATCACAGATGTCAATGATAACGCTCCAGTTTTCAGCTCTGACACCTACAGCAAAAGCATTCTGGTTAAAGACGCCAAGGTTGGAGATGTGCTGCTGACGCTCTCGGCCACAGATAAAGATGCTGGAAGCAACGCACTGATTAGCTACAGGTAAGCTTAAGACTAAACTTCCATTTCTTTAGGATCAATAATATAAAGGCAAAACCATGTGTAACGTACGTGGGCCGGTAAGAGCTGTGCGAGTAAATCTCATTCCCCTGATCTCAAGAGGCGGTCTATAGCGACTGTGGCTAGAGACTGCAGTCTTTATCCTGCTTGTTAGAGCACCCAACTCCCATTCTGGCAGACCCAGGTTCAAGTCCTACTTAGAGCGGGTAGTTTGAACCAGAGTGGTTACATTAGTGCCATGACGCGGATGGGAGTGAGTGCAATGGACGTAGGCCGGTAAGCGCTGTGCGAGTAAACCTCACTCCACTGATCTCAAGAGGTGCTCTAGCGACCGACACTAGAGACTGAGGTCTTTAGCCTCCTTGTTAGAGCACCCAACTACCATTCCAGCAGACCCGGGTTCAAGTCCTGCTTAGAGCGGGTGGTTTGAACCAGGGGGGTTACACATGAACACACTTACCTACATGACATCTTTTTTAAGGTGTATGAATGTTGTCTTTCTGTAGGTTCTCTGAAGACTCCTCAATGGTTGCACTGGATGCTGAAACAGGAGACATCACTTTGACCTCTGACCTTAGCAGGGTCACAGAAGACACACTGCTAATGCTTACTGCTATAGCAACAGATCATGGAACACCACCAGGATCTGATGAAGGTTTGGGCTTGGTTTGCATAATTTCTTTTAGTAAATCTGGTGTTAAAACAATTTATATAAAATAAGCAATTCTTATTTGGAGCAGTTAAATCCCCCTTCAGTATTCAAGTCTGATTTGATGATTTCTTCTGATTTCTCTCTGAAGTCTTGATCTACTTCAAAATTGCCACTTTCACTGAAAGTGTGGCTTTTAAAAGCTCCTCCTACAAATTCACAATAAAGGAGAATGAACCTGAGGCCTCAATAGTGGGCAAGGTCAAGGCATTAACAGGTAATCCACTGGTTACGGTCAGTTATAACATGAAGTCACATGAGGATGTCTTCTCTGTGGATGGTGAGGGAACCATAAAAGCTCTCAGACCGCTGGACAAGGAGGAAGAGGAGTGGTACATCCTCACAGTAGAGGCCATAGACTCCAGAACTCCCCCAAACACTGCAGAGACAACGGTACTATTTTTACTTCAAATTGAGACCAGAAACAATCTCTACACATGTACGCAATTTATGTTAATGCATAATATATATTTATATTACAAGTATAAAATTTGTGTTAATGCCTGCTGTATCTCCATTAAAGCAACATTGGGAATGCAATTTGTATTGCATTTGCATTCTGACATGCAATGACACAAGCTTGTGTAGCTTTGTCTACTTACATAGAGTATGTTTTGGCCTAAGCACATCAAAGCCAAAGTTTCTCTTCTTAAAAGAAATCTGGCACAGAGATTTGACTTTCTTTCTCTTTCTCTCACTATCCTCAGGTCAGCGTTCAGGTTGAGAATGTGAATGAGGCTCCTGTGTTTGATGCTGAAATATATAAAGCAGAAATTTTCAGTATCTCTCCATACAAATTCTCTTTAGTGAAGGTCCAGGTAAGTGTGTATTAATAGTGGCTGGGCATAGATATCAGCTATGAATGCAGTGGATGTACTCAGATCTATAATTAGTGGCGTTCACTAAGGCAAACATCACTGTTACTGTTGCTATTGCTTATACTAAAGGGCCAGTGATTTGTTTAAACCCTTAATCCAAGTAATATATTTCAGCATGTAACTTATCCCATGCCATCATTTCAAAGTGATCAGACTTACTTTTTTTCTCCTGGCATATAAAAATTTGATGTCAGAAATGTTTGACCCCAAAGCATTTAAGCCACTCTAAGAAAAACAAAGGTTCGCTGGCGTTCTGTGTAGAACCCTAGGATTCTTGACACAATTTAAAAGAACACTTTATGCCAAAAAGGTTTTATATAAAGAGAAATGTCTTAAATTATTGAACAATACTTTCATTTGTATTGGGTTATTTAAAAAAAAAAAAAAAAATTGTGATAAAGTATGTTTACAAGCTGTTTAATTCATAAAATGTAATTCAAATGAAAAAATAATTAATTAAAACTAAATCCATAAAATGATCCCATGATGGGAACCCCTAAAATATTCTATATATGAAGTGCCTGACAGAACCTTTTAAGGTTCTATATAGAAGGGTGGTACATCCTCACAGTAGAGGCCATAGACTCCAGAACTGTATGTATTTCATGGCTGTCAATAACCTTGAATTATTAATCACAATTTATTTATTTTATGATTTTTTTTTTTTTTTTTTTGCTAAATGTGGTTGAAATATCGTTGTGTATCCCTCAGGCATTGGACCCTGATGTGGGCGAGAGCTCAGAACTGCAGTATTCCCTGCAGGAGTCCACAACTCTGCTGGATGTGGAGGAAAACACTGGTCAGATCTACGTACTGGATGCATCCAGTTTTAGAGACAATTCGTCCACCTTTCATGTTAAAGCCACTGATAAACATGGACTGTCCACAACTACAACAGTACAGGTGAGCAGAAACACAGAGAAAAAAAAGAGAAAGCTTTTACATTACTGTATTAAAATACTGCTTAAAACAGTATGAAAGAAGCATGAATGGTAGTGTTGTAGTCAAGACCACCACCGAGACCAAGGCAGGGCAAGACCAAGTCAAGATCAGACCAGCACTCCTCAAATTCATCTAAAAGATCCACATTTACTGCCTGAGAAATGTGTTATATTTAGTCAAATAAAACAATTAGAATAATAAGACATTATATAGAGCGGTTACCAATCAAATGAACTCGCTAACAGCAAAATTCATCTTTGTACTGCAGAGGGGGCACGGAAATTGAGATGGTACAATTACAACTGCATAAATAATGTTGAGAGTAATGTTTTATAAAAATACAATTTTGTTTATAGAATATATAATTTTGTACAAATATCACGTTTGCAATCATGCTCATATTCGTGAAAACCATTCTCTCGCTGTTGTGATATTGCTTAATTATATCATATATCATAATATAAAAAGCAAGATCTCATACAAGTACTTTTTTGCAATCATTTCTTGAATTTTGTGTGAATTTGTATTAATTTTGGTGCCATTTTTGACACAATCCCTCGTTGATTTCTGATGTGTGCCAACAGTTACAAAAGAAATCAAAGTTATTGATTGGATTTGAAGCAGGAATTTTTCCATCCAATTGCAGTAATGATGTTAACAAATAAATCATACAATGCACAGACAATTTAGTGATACCCCTGCAGTTGTGGTCTTAACCGGTCTTGAAATAAAATCCCAAGTCCTCTTAGTCTGAGACCGAGACAAGACCAAGTACAAATGTGGTGGAGACCAAGACAAGACCTTTAAAAAAATGGTCTCATACTGGTCTTGAGTACTACAACACTATCGAATGGCATTATGATTTAGAATGGAGCAGGAACACAGAGCAGTCATTGCAAAAGTAAGGTTCTTGTGTTTGTTACCTGCAGATCGAAATGAAGCAAAGTGTACATCATGACAGCGTCTCAGTAATCTCCCTAAACCAGCCCGTATACATAGTGGAGAAGATGATACCAGATATGGAAGAGTGAGTAATCTCTGTTCATTATTGAAACATGTTATTGAGACAGAAAAAGAGCATTTCCATTTGTGAAATTAAATGGAACTGATTGATTGCAGGCCTCATTAATCTGAGTTTATGCACCTCAGTGTTTGAATGGAAAAAGTTCACTCAAGTTTATTCACCTAAAAAACTCGAGTGCATAAGATCAGATCAATGAGGCCTACGATCAATAAGTTCCAAAACGAAATCCAAAATCTGTACTAACTGAAATAAAACAATTTTATAAAAAGATTTATTACAATATTTGTCAACAACATAGCATAACAAGAAATTTTTTGCAGGCTGGCCATTTTTGACTGAGAATACCACAACCGTAACCCATATTTTTTCTTTCTTTTTTTTTTTTTTTTTTTTTTTTTTTTAACGAAGTTGTTAAACCCTGTGTAAGTCAGTAAGTTTCAGAAAAAGAAAATCCTCTCTGGGTCAAAATGACCAAAGTGCTAGGTTGAGGTTAATGAATGATTAACCCAAAAATAAATTTTAAAATTAATCATTTCATGGCATTGCAAACCTATGTGCTGCTATGTTTTCACTGGAACACAAAAGGAAAAGTTCATACAGTTCTTTTCCACAAAATGTCACTGTCACGGTGGGTGGCTGTAATGAAAGTGCACGACAATGAAGATACTTAAATAGTCCTTAATCCAAGAATCAAAACAATAACCAGCAGAATAATTAAGAGGAAATACAACCACACGACATTAACATTGAACAATCCAAGACCAAGAACTGACAGAGACTGAAGGCTTTAAGGGTTAGTTCACCCAAAAAAATGAAATTTCTGTCATTAAGTACTCACCCCCATGTCATTCCACACCCGTAAGACCTTCCTTCAGCTTCAGAACACAAATTAAGATATTTTTTATGAAATCTGAGGGTATCTGATCCACACATTGCACCTTTTGATGTCCAGAAAGGTAGTTAAAAACATGGTTAAAATAGTCTGAATGCCGGCTCATTATTGTCCAGATCCTGCATCAGCATCACATGCATGCGTCATGCTGCTCATGTGTTCAGCTTCAGCCAATACTGAGTTGGAGTTCAGACATAAACACGGAAGCCTGCACTGAGTTCACCATGTATGAAAACGGTTCAAATTGTTTAATAAAGTCTTTATTTCTGTTTTGTTTTTGCACACAAAAAGTATTCTCATCGCTTCATAACATTAAGGTTAAACCTTACTATTTTAACCATGTTTTCAACTATCTTTCTGGACGTCAAAAGGTGCAATGACGTTGCTGACTATGTGTGGATCAGATACTCTCGGATTTCATCAAATTTATCTTAATTTGTGTTCTGAAGATGAACGAAGGTCTTACAGATGTGGAACAATATGAGGGTGAGTAATAAATGACAGAAATTTCATTTTTGGGTGAACTAACCTTTTAAGTACAAGGGCAAACATATGAGCTAACGAGATAATTAACAAGGGACAGGTGAATGGGATGAATCAATGAGCCACACAGAAAAATTGTATTGTATGTTGCATTGGTACTTCTTGCTACCTCCTCATATTGTTTTGTGTTCTTTACACCATATGATAGTGTTTTCCTTTCTCAGTTCAATGGAGAAAGCTTTAGGTTGGACTGTGAAAGTCCTCAGTGTGAGAGCCGAGGATGGGAATGAGATGCGCACCATTCTCAGAGAATCTACAGACAAAACTTACGTCAGTTTCATTGCCATGGACTCCAGTGGAGCTGTCATCAAAGCTACAGAGGTCAAAGAGTAAGTTGAACTAATATCAGTTTATTTAGATTAAATCAACTATAATTTAGAGCAATTATAAAACTAATTTGAGTACATTAATTTTAACTACGACTGCCCATGAGGTTATTGGTTCATCAACCATGTTCATGCAAGAATACCAGTAGGGATGTGAATTACGTGACAAGTGCAAGTGCTGCAAGTGCATGACCACACATAAAGTCACAATCCCTAGATGTTATTTATTTAATTTTAATTTATTATACTTTATGTATGTGCATTAACAAAACTATACTCTTCACATTTCCCCCTGGCCTGCTTGTCTAAATGATATCTGTTCTATATAATTAGGATGAGAGTTTTATGGGCAGCATCTGAAATATGTTCACTCCCACAGGAAACTGAACACTGAGCACAACGATTTAACATCTGAACTGGAGAAGGTCTTCGGTCCTGGTTTGGAAATCAAAGTGGAGGACAGTTCTGGAAACACTGAAGATCCCAGTCAAGCAGTTACAAATGCTCTCATCGCTGTCAGTGTTGTGCTGGTTATAATCAGTGTGACTTTAACGTCAACGATTATCCATCTTGTGAAGTAAGTTATTACTGTGTATGAAACTGCAGGTATTTTTCCATCAATTTTCTTTGACTATCAAACGGCCAGTAGTTGTGCCACTGATTTGATTATTGTTTTATAATGACTGTTGTAGGTAATGCAGTAATGTAATGTCAGCTATCTTTAAAGTAATACAATAATGTTTCATTTTGACTTTGAACATTGACCGTGTTTTAGGGGTAATTTTTTAACAGTGAAGAAAATTAATATGTTTGGTTAAGTAGTTTTAATACATATTTTTTGCTCCCTCAGGAAAAAGAAACAGGAAAAATTATTGTGCCAAAATGAAAGGAGAATCAGTATTGACCGCCTTGCTAACTTTAACACGTAAGTTAAAAAATATAGTTAAAGATCTGATACAAACAGTCGAACTCATTTGTAAAATATTGTTCTCAAATACAAAATCTGCATCAGTTACCATGTTGTTATATGCATTGTATTTTCTGAGCTATTTGACTAAACATGTTTCTTCCCTTGTTAACAGAAACCCAGAATCCAGAGAGGTTACGGAACTTAATGAAATAAAAAGTAAAGCACAGACAAACTAATGACTATAACAAGTCTCAGGTTTCTGTGGGAACCGGAGCTTCTAACGGCAGCTGCAGTGACACAATGACTTTACCAATCAGCGATTGGCTTTTATCTAGAAGGCGGGACATATTCCACCATATTGCATATTGCAGTTTCTCCCATTCATAAGAAATAGGAGTGCACCATCCATAACTCCTGGAGGGAAATAGTGCAACAGTCAGGTTCCAGAAGAATTTTTTCCATTAATTTCCTCCATAGGGAAAATGATTTTTAACAATAACTTAAAAACCTTTAAAGGTTACAAGGTTGTTAATCGAGATATATACATTTGGATATATACATTTATATAAAATGAACATTTGTAAATAAGTAGTTTTATATTTCTCCATCATTTTTAATTTGATTATGCTGTTGTGCAATGCTTCATGGGATTGTAGTTCTTTCCCTCACTAAAGCTGTTAAGTACATAGTCTTGTACCTTTTCTCTTTTTGTCCTAGTTTTGAAAACTTTTTCACTTCAAATCAAAGTTTATAATGTTATGTTTCTCCTTGTAGCTGGTTGTCCTGGTTCATGGCTTATAACTATTTAACAAAGACTTTAACAAATCCCTATGGGAAAAATGAATGGAAAAAAACTGAAATGCTGAAAGAGGAGCTGGGCACTAATGCACTCTATAGCTCCCTCTGCAGGTCAGGCGGAGCAAAGTGCATCCACCACCTATGTTCACATACATGGCCAAATGGAGTATACAGATATCCAGTATCTGGATTCACCTTCTATTGTGACAGGCAAAAGACATTTTTGGACCCCCTCTCCCTCCCGCCCTGTTATGTTATGCTATTAAAGATAATAAAAAATTATAAACACTTATAAAAGTGACTGTGTGTCTACAACCTGCATAGCCTCATGGATCACACTGATGACGTATGATGTCTGTGCGAGTAGGGTGCATGACGGTGTGGAAATACATATGTTGACAGGAAGTGGGACATTCTATTCGGACCGAATGCAATGATTGGATGAACATTTTTTGATCCTGAGACTTCCACAGATGATATATGTACATTTTTTTAATATTTACCCCACTTCTATTATTGATTGCTATCAGGATGTGAAGAGAGTTTCAACTCACAGAATCTCTTTCCCCAGTAGATAGACACCAGAGTAAAAAGTTGATCCCTTGTTAAAAAAGCCAAGGATGAGGGAAAGGAAGCAATTTATTTGCCTTAATCGACGGGAAAAAATCAACTATTCTGATGTGAAGTACACCTGTTCTGCGAGTCTTTTTCCTCTTTTAAGGGAAAATATAAGGTACTATGCCAGCTAACAGAATTTTGTTATAAGAACGTTCTCTAAATATTCAGTGTTGGTTCTTGGGAACGTAAAAAACACCCAGTTTTCTTGACGTTAAAGGAATGTTTTTTATAATGTATAATGTTCCTCAACTGTTTATTCAACTTAATTTTGATCTAAAATTCAACATTCTAGGAACGTTGATTTGTAACATTCCAAGAACATAAAAATGTCCAGTTTCCTTAATGTTAGTAGAATGTTATTTAAAGGTTAGTATGATGTTCCTGAAACATTCTTTCAATCATTCAAACACCTGCTGTGAACAAGCACTGAAAGAAAGAGCTGAAGAATAACAATTCTTGGTGCTGAAGAATTTTTAGCATGTAAAAGATGGCTTAAGGGGCCTGATTTTCTTTTTAAGGAAGAAGAAGAATGGTCCACGTCCAACATGAATCAGTTGTCAATACCTCCAGATGACCCAGAGGTCAAAGTGGAATGCACTTTTTTTTTTTAAATCAATTTTTCTTATTTTGCAAGACTTAAAACCTCTGTATCGGTAAAGGAGATGCTTTTGCAGCTTGTAGAACAGAGGAAAGCTTTACAAGTATCTACTGGTTCAGGAAAGCACTGAATCAAATAAACTTCATGCATCAAGACTTGCCAGTAATTTACTGTTGATTATACAGTTATTTACTGTAAACTACAGTAAGTTACTGTAAAGCCATTCACTAAATTAAAAGTTACCTCATTTCATTTGCAGAAACGGACTATCTTTAATTGTCCGACTGCCATTTACATTTATAAACTAATATTTATATACGCTAATAATGTGAGCATAATATTATTGTAAACTTTTACTAATACGATTATCACTGAAACAGCAACTACACAGTCACTTCCACCAGACTGTGATTCCCTATTCTTCAAAAAGCTTACGATGAATGTCCTATACCTTCCCTATTAAACTTATGGAAAAAACAGAACTGGCGTTCAGCGTAAGCTTTTTGAAGAATACGACCGATCGTTTCGCTAGTTAAAGCCCCTTGAAGCTGCACTGAAACTGTGATTTTGACCTTCAACCGTTTGGGGCCAATTGAAGTCCACTATAAGGACATGGACATCTTGGATGACATGGGGGTGAGTAAATTATCAGGAAATTTTTATTAGAAAGTGGACTTTAACAAATGAAAAATGCTGCAAGTAAGTTCTATTACCTGTTCGTGGTCAGTCAATAGCCGTGTGTGGTGTCCAAGTTTGTAAATAAAGACTAAATGACAGCTTCTGATATATTTGTATAGCGATTTATTTCATTCATCTCCCTCTCGCTGGTGTAACTCTGTATTGTATGACGTAGTCCAGTGAAGGCATGTTTAGGGCAGGTTTTACAGGAGTGCCGCGAGGCTAATGGCCCAACAGTGGAAAAATGACACATATTATGTGTAACACTCTAGTTTACACATTTTGTGTCAATATTTCATAAAAATGTGATGGAAGAATTCAATTGTTTTACACATATTATGTGTAGTTTTAAAATTAACACAACCTGTGTATTTGTTCACAGCATCAACACAATCTGTGCAGCCAAGAACACCTGTAATGTGTTAATATTACACATTTACACATCTCTGTGTTAATTTCAGAGGTGAAGACCAGACCTCCAAAATCAAAACCATTCAAGACCAGAGGTGTGGTCAAGACCAGGCCTTCCAAGACCAAAACAAGACCATTCAATCAAGATAATTCATTAATCGTGTGACTATTGAACATTAGTGATGAGCACCTGCTGTTAACAAGCAGAATCACCAAAGGAGAAAATCACAATTTTAAGTCACCATCATGGAGATTAGGGTTTGCTTTAGTTGGGCTCTAGACCCTTTATTTTTTATTATTAGATTTTGTTTGGTTGCTGTAACTGAATCATAACAACCAGACAAGCAAAGAAAAAAGATGATCAGGTGGTGTTGGTTATGTTTTCACATAATCATTATTTGTCCTGAATCACTGAACTCATTTAGAGCCCAATCTCTGAGTTAAATTTACATTATTGATTACAGCAGCACTGTGATTCTACAGCAGAAGATCAGCTTTTTCAATATAATCCAAAGGATTTCTTAAAAGTTGTTCTGATTTAAAAAAATAAATAAATAAATAAAAATCTCTTTCATTTCGAGATACACATCAAGAATCAGTCTGTGAATCTCAACAGTGGTGCGGATAATAAAGCATGTTGCAGTGCATTCTGGGAGCCACCAATCAAAATTCATCTATGGCTCCCATCATGCATTGCAGTATAAATAAATTATGAGCTGAATTGTCTTAGTAATTTCCTTTATTCTCACTATTTTATTTTTGCTGTTTTTATGTGACTTTTTAGTAGCTTGTTTTCTAATGTTCAGAGTTGATCTGTTTATCAGAATATGTTGCTTGTCACCGTTGTTGAGATTCATACGCTGATTCTCGATGTCTCTTGTTTTGTTTTGTTTTTTTAAAATCAGAATAACTTTTAAGAAATCTTTTGGATTATATTGAAAAAGCTGGATCTTCTGTTGTAGAATCACAGTGCTGCAGTAATCAATAATGTAAATCTAACTCAGAGATTGGGCTCTAAATGAGTTCAGTGATTCAGGTCAAATAATGATTATGTAAAAACATAACCAACACCACCTGATCATCTTTTCTCTTTGATTGTCTAGCTGTAATAACTCAGTTACAACAACCTAAACAAAATCTGGCATTAAAAAGATCAGGAGTCAAAACAAAATCTGAAATTAAAAAGTCAAGGGTCAAGAGCTCAACTAAAGCAAACCCTGATCTACATAATGGTGGCTTACAAATTGTGATTTTCTCCTTTGGTGATTCTGCTTGTTATCATCAGGTGTCTTCAATAATGGTCAATCATCACTCAATTAATCACTTAATTGTCTCATTAACTTTAATACTGCTTCAGTGGGTGGAATAAACGTATGGCAGTACTTTTACTTTCTGACCCCTGGACTTTACACCTCTGCTGCTACTGTAAAATATATAAGTATTGCAGGTATGAATGAATTGGAATGAAAAAACCCACTATACCAGTGGTCTCAAACTCAATTCCTTGAGGGTCACAGCTCTGCACAGTTTAGCTCCAACCAGCTCCAACTCAAACCACTCACACTGCTTGGAAGTTTCTAGTATTCCTGAAGACCTTGATTAGCTGGATCAGATGTGTTTGATTAGGGTTGGAGCAAAACTGTGCAGAGCTGTGGCCCTCCAGGAATTGAGTTTGAGATCACTGCACTATACATTCAAATGATTAGAATGAGATTATGCCTGAGAGAACTCAAAACAAACAACTTTAGTAACATTATAAGTAAACCTCAGGGGAAAATAATAGGCTAACATGATACAAGCCCTTTCGCAATTCATCTGTTTTCCTGCAGGTGGGATGAGGTCTGAGATTGAGTTTGGTCTCGAGTTGGAGTTTGTGGTGGGACTTGAAGTGGAGCAATAAGTTGTGTTTTGTGGTGGATTTGTAGGCCTGAGTCACACACACTGAACACCAGCAGAACCAGAGTAACATCTTCACTGAGAGAGCGCTCTTCATCTCCCTCTGCTGATCTCTGCAGATAAAACACAGGAAAGTGAAAGTACGGATAAATGGGAACGTTGGTCTCATAAAGCATATCTAGTTGCAGTTCATATAGATATAGCTATAGATTTATTACTATTATAATCCTGACATCAAAGATTGAGTCAGTTCTTTGGTTTAGTACAGAGCTTATTTATTAGAAAATATTAGGTAAAACACTTTACATAATGCCTAAAAATAACTAACTGAATCAGACTGTAGCCTGTCTATAGTAAAATGATGGAAATAATGCAGTTGTTAAACATCATATTTTTTAATTTACACAGCACAATAAGTTTGAGAACAAAATCTGCAATCAAATAGCAGATATTCATCTGCCGAATTATTCAATCTCTGAAAAAACACTAGGGAATATATATATATATTTTATTTTCTGCCAGTTGAACATGCTATACATGCAATAAAAGAAAAATAATAGTAGCCTACACTTCTCAACAAACTGCATGTCATGTGCCTCCACAGTAGGGTGACCAAATGTCCCCGTTTTACAGCTCGTTCAAAATAACCCGCAAACATAGGCGTAATTTGAGGGTGGGGAGGGTGGGACATGTCCCCACCACTTTTTGCCAGGGTCGATATTGTCCCCACCACTTTTTGAAACATCTCGCGGCACAGATGTGTACTAATACAAAAGAAACATCTCTAGTTGATTAGCAATTCGTTCGTTTGTGTTAAATAATAGGCGATCTTTCGCTGCAAATGTGTTGTTCTTGAAAACATGTTGAGTGCTCATTGCCGCTGTTATCAGTGGCGCAACAGTTTTCTCTTTGCGCTCGTGCACAGTCTTCACACGGATGAGAGCTTCAATTTATCGCTTAACACTGTTGCGGCCAGAGACTCTATTCGTTCCGGTGAAATCACAAAACAAAATGCACATAAACGTGTCCCTGCTCTTGATATACAATCACTGATGAACATCTTTGGTTTTAATGAGAAAAAAATAAAATAAATAACACAAGGATGGATTAGAACCCAGAACGTCTGGCACGCTGAACAAAAATTCTGCCACTACTCCACCAAGACAATCACTGTCAGAAAACTATCGTAGGCTATCTTTGGTCGCAAGACCAGGAAAACGGCTGTCTTTGAACCTCTTTCACTGTACGACATGGAACCACCGATTAAGAGCCACGATCACAGAAATCGCCATGATTGTTTCACGATGGCAATCTTTCGTCTGGGACAACCAAAAATCGTGCAGTGTATCCCGGGATTTAGATCGGTTATGGGCAATTTTTGAGAGTCAACAGGTGTCTTTGGAGACAGTTCAATTGGATCCATGTCGCACAGTGTAATTTGTAATGATCTTAAAGGATTGCAAAAATCGTGCAGAGTATCCCGGACTAGTGGTGACGAAAGCAGACTGCGGAGTTGGCTCACGTCGGCAGTGTCTGTGTCCAAAGTTGCCCTGACACACCAAACCGACGCTCGACACCCGACGGCCAAGTAGCACGTCATTGCGCCTGCGCAAGATGAAATGCATTTCTGTACCAGCAGGTGGCAGTAGCTGAACGGCCAATCAGAATGATCAGATGGCCCAACGGACCGACGAGCTCCGACGCCGATTCAACATTTCAAATCGGCCGAAAAAAAGCCGACGAGGACCAACTTCAGCCGAATGTGCAGAACACACTGAGAAAACTTAGTCGGCTGACCGTCGGCTTGGTGTGTTCCGGCCTTAACATACAGCAGCCTGTTGGTTATCGGAGCAATCGTGTAGTGATTATATTCGTCAATAGAGGGGGCTGTGCAGCTACACTGCTACACTTGGTCGCGTACTTCATGAAGAACGTAACCTGGACCAGAGCAGATCAAAAGAAACAAAATTATCGGTTTCAGCTTTCAAGGTAGTAACATACTAACCATTCATGTTAAATTAAAGTAATACGGTTATGTGTTTTATATCAGGGCTTCAACAGGGTGCGGGACTGCTTTGGACAATTTTAAAAGTCCCCAGTCACAATAACTATATCACGTGGTAATGGTAGGCTACACTCAGCTATGAATAAATAAAAATATTTAAATAAATAATAATACATTTGCAACTTACTTAGTGCTTAAAATGAGTCTAAAAGGCAAAATAATAGTTAAAATTAGTTAAAAGTTTAAAAAGTTGTATTTTCTGTACAGTATAAACAGCTTGTGAAAATGAAAATATTAAATTAAATTATAAATGTTAAAATATTTGTTAAATACTGTTTTATTTATCTTATCTTATATTTATGTTGTTTTATTTTTGTAATGTGATTTTGTAAAGTCGTACTTTTGTTATAACATAATAGGCATATTGTTTTGAACTGCTTTTACAATGGTTATAGTGTAATAGTTTTTTGGTGAATTGTATTAAAACCAGACTAAAAATCCTAATAATAAATTATATCATTATAATTATTAATGTAATAATATAGGGAACCCACAACAATTAAAAAACAAAAACATTCAAAAATGTATTGTCCCTGTTTTTTTTTGTTTTTTGTTTTTTTTTTAATTTATAGATGATAACAAACAAGATTTTGGTGGTATTTTGATAGCTCAAAGGAAATGTCCCCGGTTTCCAGTTCCGAAATCTGGTCACCTTACTCCACAGTCATGTGGCAAATCATTATAATCCAGTAGAGTCTATTTGTGTGGATTGCTAGTAAAGAATTGGTGTAACATTAATGTTTCACTTTCAAATCTTTTATTATATAAAATCAAATCATCACCATCATCAAGATAAGATATAATCCCCTTTATACATTTCTGTACAGTGTTTATTGTACAGTGTAACCTTTGATTTTTTCAATGATGTTGGTTTTATAAATTTATAGTTGGTTCTGATAATTTTAAGCAGTGATGAGATAATATTTGATATTTTGATTGCGTTGGCAGTAGGAACACGGGATAATAGATTTTTTAAAAAAAAACTCATCTGAGTTACTCAGCAGGGGCAAAGTTAATTATTTATTTTTGTCATGTCATCTTTACAGAAACCATATTTAGGGCTAATCTTTGTGAGAAAAAAATGCATTAAAAATACAAATTTAAAATGCAACACTCAATGTTATACAACATGTAATGGGGATCCTTGCTAAGTCTTTTTATTTACTAAAGGGTCCATGGCCTGAAAAAGGGTGAAGACCCCTGATATTGGTAAGCTATAAACTAAGAAAAAATGGTACAATATTTAGGTTTTACTGAATAGTTGTCTCCCAGCTAAAAGAATTTTGTTATAAGAATGTTCTCTAAATATTCAGTGTTGGTTCTGGGAACGTAAAAAAAAAATGTCTAATTTCTAGACGTTAGAGGAACGTTTTAAGGTATGATGTTCCTCAAACGTTCTTTCAACTTAATTTTGATTTAAAATTCAACATTCTAGGAACGTCTAGAATAAACTTTTGCATGAGAAGGTGTGGTAGAAACTCAAAACAAGTTCAGTAACAAAATCTGGGTTCAAGACATCTCAAATATCATTATTAAATAAACTTGTATCATCAACTTCTTTCCAGAAAATCCCTCCCACATCACTGTATTATTGGCCTCTATGAAGCACCTTTGATACCTGTTTATACAAGAGAATAACTCTTTATGACATACAATAAAAAAGAGATCAGAGAGAGAAATTACAGGAGGAATAGTCATTCTCTTCACTGCCAGGCTTCATAATACATGCAGTACTGACAGTTAATTATGAAAAAGATCGATTTATTCTATATTTTATTTATTTTAGGTTGTCTGCATGTCCAAAGTGTGAGGAGTGCTATTGGTAAGTCAGTTTATCCTATCTCTCTATCTATTAATCTATCTGTTGTTTAAAAACATGTTTTACTGGACAAAGGTCTTCAAATGAAATAAAATACAAATGCAGTAAAAGACGCAAAAAAAAAAAAAAAAAAAGTTTTTCAAATGTTAATTTCGGATAATGAAAATCACCCAAAAGCACTGTTTAATACAATCTGTTTTAAACCCTTCAAGGAGACTTTGAAAGATGCCATTCAAGAGACCAAGGCTCTTGAATGTTACAACATATTGTATGTTATTGTATTGTGTGTTAATAATTTCTCCACTGAATCCTTCACCGTCTAATTTTCTGACTCATTTTGAACCAGTTTCTTCAGCACAGTTAGGAGACATTGTCACCAAGATGAAATGTTACGGCTGCAAGCTGGATATTCTCTCTCTGCATCTTTTTAAAGATGTTTTTACCACTGAGCTCCAGTGTGACAGCTATAACTACAACAGCTCCTTGACGAGCGGAGTTGTTCCAAGTAGTTTTAAACATGCGATCCTTCATCCCTTATTAAACATGACCTTTCTAAACCTTTCTTATATCAAACAGTGCATAGCACACCAGTTGTTCAAAAAGTTTAATCCAGATCAGAATTGTCTAGATTCGGAAATTCCATTATTTGCTATATAGGTTCAGGTAATCCATTTTACTTTCGTCGCGGTTTTTAAAAGCAAAATAGGATTGGATCACCTTGATCCAGATACACACTTTTCAGATCATATATTGTGTGACTTAATGTATTCTGTGTGCTACTGAATATAGCCTTTTATCTATTTAAGTCCTGAAACCAATGACTTGTTCAAGGTACCTCAAAGATAAACTGTGCGGGTGGAACTAGTATCTATGTAGGAAGTGTCCTGGAGGGATATGAAGGTGAGAAATATCCACAAGACTTAACAACCTAAGTACAACTTGTCTGTCAATATGTATTTAAATGTGTATTTGATCTGGCCTTCAGGCGATGTAGACATTATCACAGATATCAAACCTGATGATCGTCTGGTGCTGCAGCCAGAAGAGGATACCATTGGTGTGACATTTCTGGAGCTGGTTCACACTAACGGAGACTCAACCGCTACTGTACGAACCATCAAACCACTGGACGCTGATGTACTACAGGAGGTTTGTTTCACGGTTATATGTTAGATAAAGTAAATAAATATGAAACAAACAATCATACCTATACATTACTTTCATAAAGAAAGGTAGTGCCACATACTCTTTCTTTGTGTTTTATTTCTTCCAGTCAGGAGGGAATTTGCATTTTTCAGTCACCTGCTCAAACACAGGGGTATGTTTATTTACACAATAGCATAACCCAATCATTCAATAAGGCATAAACCATTATAGAAATTAAAATTAAGCAAATAAACGTCCATTATAAAGTCTTCATTGTGCATTTCAGAAAACAAATACCAGGACATTAAATCTTGAGGATGTCAATGACAATCCTCCGATCTTCCAGAGTAAATCATACAACGCCACAGTGTCAGAGGTGTGTATATTGTCACATCTTTATACAGCAGTAGTGTGTTTGGTCACTCAGAGACTCACATCTCTTTTTAAACTGTGTCTTTTGCTCCAGGCGACGGCTGTGGGTTCAGATGTGCTCAAGGTGACGGCTGAAGATGCAGATATTTATCCAGAAAACAACAATATTATATATTCTATACTGGTGAGTCTAAACTGAGTCTTCATGTATTTGATATATTACAAACACAACAGGCTTCTACAAAACTGAATTACTGGTGACCGTGATAGTAGACATGTTCCTGGAACCACATTTCTCTGAAAGCTTGGATTATGATTTGCTGCTTGCTATTGCTTATCAGTGGGAGGTAGCAGAAGTAGAAGTTAGGTGCTATTGTTGAATACAATATTTTTCAAGGTTGAGTTTTTTGTATTTCACAGATAACTGGAAATCCAAACTTCAGCTTGTACATCCCAATGATCTCTGACCTTATTACTGTTTATCTAATCCTTGCTTCCACACCTCTATCTGTTAACCAATCAGGCATTAGATGATTTCTAAGTTAAATTTCCAATATGGCTCTCAATCAATTTATTTTTCAATGTTATTTATTTATTATCAATTTTATTGATCAATTCAAATATATTTAATTTTGAATAAGCACATATATAGTTCTTATTTAACACATTAATGCGTTCAGTTTTTTTAGGGGAAAAAACTCATTTGGGGAGAGCGGGGCACAACACCTTTTGATGTTCTCAGTTTGTGTAAATCCACTTGGGATTCAGAGTACCTTTTTTCAACGTTTATACATGTCTTATACAATTATGTGATCTTTTCTTTAATATAGTGTATTATTGTTTCCTTATCTCGAAAGAAAGGACGTGAAAAGTGGCATTGGTGGGGCATGTTGTAACTTAAAGATATGAAAGTTTAAAATGTTATCTGATTTAATCATATACATATCTCACAGAAGTAAGTACACCCCTCACATTTTTTTGTAAATATTTTATTTTATCTTTTCATGTGACAACACTGAAGAAATGACACTTTGCTACAATGTAAAGTAGTGAGTGTACAGCTTGTATAACAGTGTAAATTTGCTGTCCCATCAAAATAACTCAACACACAGCCATTAATGTCTAAACTGCTGGCCACAAAAGTGAGTACACCCCTAAGTAACAATGTCCAAATTGGGCCCAATTAGCCATTTTCTCTCCCCGGTGTCATGTGACTCGTTAGTGTTACAAGGTCTCAGGTGTGAATGGGGAGCAGGTGTGTTAAATTTGATGTTATTGCTCTCCCTCTCTCATACTGGTCACTGGAAGTTCAACATGGCACCTCATGGCAAAGAACTCTCTGAGGATCTGAAAAAAAGAATTGTTGCTCTACATAAAGATGGCGTAGGCTATAAGAAGATTGCCAAGACCCTGAAACTGAGCTGCAGCACGGTGGCCAAGACCATACAGCGGTTTAACAGGACAGGTTCCACATTTAGAACAGGCCTCGCCTACAGTCAAGCATGGTGGTGGGAGTGTCATGGTCTGGGGCTGCATGAGTGCTGCCGGCACTGGGGAGCTACAGTTCATTGAGGGAACCATGAATGCCAACATGTACTGTGACATAATGAAGCAGAGCATGATCCCCTCCCTTCGGAGACTGGGCTGCAGGGCAGTACTCCAACATGATAACGACCCCAAACACACCTCCAAGACGACCACTTCCTTGCTAAATAAGCTGAGGGTACCTAAACCCTATTGATCATCTGTGGGGCATCCTCAAACGGAAGGTGGAGGAGCGCAAGGTCTCTAACATCCACCAGCTCTGTGATGTCGTCATGGAGGAGTGGAAGAGGACTCCAGTGGCAACCTGTGAAGCTCTGGTGAACCTGGTTATGGTGTGGGGTTGTTTTTCAGGGGTTGGGCTTGGCCCCTTAGTTCCAGTGAAAGGAACTCTTAAGGCTTCAGCATACCAAGACATTTTGGACAATTTCATGCTCCCAACTTTGTGGGAACAGTTTGGGGATGGGCCCTTCCTGTTCCAACACGACTGCGCACCAGTGCTTTGTGCAAGGTCCATAAAGACATGGATGAGCGAGTTTGGTGTGGAGGAACTTGAGTGGCCTGCACAGAGTCCTGACCTCAACCCGACAGAACACCTTTGGGATGAATTAGAGCGGAGACTGTGAGCCAGGCCTTCTCGTCCAACATCACTGCCTGACCTCACAAATGCGCTTCTAGAAGAATGGTCAAAAATTCCCATAAACACACTCCTAAACCTTGTGGAAAGCCTTCCCAGAAGAGTTGAAGCTGTTATAGCTGGGTGGGCCAACTCCATATTAAACCCTATGGATTAAGAATGGGATGTCATTAAAAATCATGTGCACGTAAAGGCAGGCGTCCCAAAACTTTTGGCAATATAGTGTATATTCAAGAAGACTTTTAATATGATAATCTAAACAATAAACAGAAGCATCAACGAGAAGAAACAAACCACAATCACACTGATGTAAAACAAAGCTAAACAATGAACAGACAGAAACTGAGGGCTTAAATACGTGAAGGCAAACAGAGGAGCTGATGAGATAATTAAGACACATCTCGACTGAATACTAAATCAATATGTAACCATAGAAACAAACAGGAGAACAGAGGAGAACTGAACCAATAAACAGACTAGAGGATTAACAAGGGAATACAAACATGAGCAGAACAGAGGAAAAAAAAAAAAAAAAAAAAAAAAAAAAAAATTAAAACATGACAAAATAATGGCATTTTTTAATAATAATAAAAAAAAGACTAATTTTGGAATTTGACAATGAACACTGCAAAACACGGCTATAAAGCATCATTCAAAACAATGTGGGCAAATACATGAAGAAACACATTCAGAGAAACACAGAGCTGAATAGAAGTGTTACAACAGGACCCATCTGTGCAACTGGAATTTAGTCCTGGCTAGTGTCTTCTGCAAGTTAGCTATAGGCATTGAAGTACTAAACTGCTAAAAACAGAATGGAGATTGAAATAACAGATTTGTCTCATTTTAAATAAGCACTAAAAACTAAAATGAAAAAATAACTTTTTTTAACTAGACTTTTAACTATAAATGTCCTTTTGGTTAAATAAATGTTCAGCAATACCTTTCAAAGATTTTTTCATTTAATTTTTTTCTATATAGTGTTTATATGGCAACTAAATCTTTTTGTCATGCTGTGGACATGCAGACAAGTTTAAACCATGTGTGTTACAACTAGCCCTGTGTTAGGTTGTTCCCTGCTCACTCCATACATAAATTTGAGTGTACATAAGCTCAGTTTGTTTTACTGATATTCTCATTTAAATCACATGCCCTGCCAGCCTCCAGCACCAGATGAATTTGAAGTGAGAGATGACGGCAACATCAGGTTGAGACAACGTCTGAACTTCAACAATGCTCAACAGTACACCTTCGTCGTGGAAGCTAAAGTAAAGACAAACTCTCCGACATCCTACCAATCTCACATCCATTTTACTGAGTATTGTTTTACACTAAAGGAATAGTTCCAAAAATTTAAAATTCTGTCATCATTGGCTCATCCGTATTTATCTGTAGTTCCAAATCTGTATGATTTTCTTTCTTCTGTGGAACACAAAAGCAGATGTTTAGTAAAATTGTCCAAACTGTTTTTTCTCATACAAGAAAATTTTCATTTTTGGATGAACTAGAATTTCAAGATAGATAGCAATAAAAACCCTATGATTCTTTGCAGGATAAAGAAGAATTCAGTGACACCACAACAGTTACAATAACAGTTGAAGATTTTGACAATCTAAACCCTTATTTTGATCACAGTCTCTACAAGGCATCCATTGAGGAAAATCAGGTAAATTACGTCATGATCAATACTTTAAACTCATGTCTGATCAAACAAATCAAATCCTCCATGTCTTTTCTGTTCATGTACAGGTAGGACCGTTTTTAGACGTCATTCCTGAGGCCATAAAAGCTCAAGATGGTGACACGGGCATCAACGAGACTGTAGTTTACAGCATAAAAGCAGGTATGGTTAACAGAAAATTTATAAAATTAAATATTTCTACTACTTGTTTCTTGATAGATATGGTAGAGCTAGCGTCCACACCAGTGATATTTTTTATATTTATCATACGCACACGCTGCAATTTTGTCATCTGCCACCACTTTAAATGCTCGAGCTCTTTAAAGCAGGATGTTTTTATCATTCATCAGCTGGGAAAAAATCGTTCTGAAAGTAATTTCAACAATATCATTTCACTGTGCCATTATTGATATGGTGTGGACTGTGCTATTCTTTTATATTTAGAACAATGAAACTAAAACCTCCAGTAGGTGGAGGCAAGTTGTAATGAGTAAATCGTAGAACGGTTCTAAGAACGGTAAGGAACAGTTCCAGTTGTAATTCCACGTGAGCATTGTAAACACAAATTAAAAATAAAATTAAAAGAAATATCTGATCGTCCTCTATGACACAGTTGCTATTCACATCATATCATCTGTAAACTCTTGTGTTACCAATGCAATGACTGACACATTTGTATTACATTACAAAGAGCTCCGTTATCAGTGCCACAGTGGAAAATGACACCATAACAGTACCGGCTGGGCTGGATCAGCACGGAATGGAATGGTTAAGCAAAGGGAATGGTTTGGCCCAACACTGGAAAAACAGCTATTCATTCAACTGATTCATTTAAACCAGCTAATTCATTCATGAAAGAAGCAAATGGCCCTGTCTCAAATGGCACACTTCATGTGCACTTTAGGTTCTGGGATGGGATACCCTACATTCTTAACGGTCACGCGCATGTGGCAGCCATTGTAAGTCCACAAGACTGCAAGTGCACATGAAGTGTGACATTTGGGACAGGGCCTGAGGAGAGCTCCACAACAGACAGTCAAAGCTCCATTACATCACAAAATTGTGGGCTCAGAGGAAGAACGCTAAGGTTTAGGGTGCCATTTGGGAAAGGGCCAGTGTCCACTGACTTTATGAATGTGTCATTGAATCTTTGACTCACCTGATTCATTCAAAAATGCTGAATCATTCAAGAATGAAACAGAGTTGGGAGACACGACTTTTCTGCTTTTTTTTTGGAACCGTTTTCATTGGCAAAATAGAACAAGAACAACATCTAAAAATGGTCAATTCATATATTCAACATTGTTTATTGAACTGTTTTATAAAATGAATATCCCATTTTGTAATCGTGCTGATATTTGAGAAAATAGCACTCTTGCTCTTGTGATATCACTTAACAGTATAAACAAAATACAAGAACTCATTGAAGGGCAATTCATATTTTGGGGGGATTTTTATTAATTTTGGTGGCATTTCTGACCTTGTACGATGCTATTTTACATCAATGCAAAACTAGCTTGCTTATTGTTAAGCTTAATGGAGGGCTATTGCCTAAGTTCTGCTGGCTGTATTGAGATGTTTTAATAGTGGTTTAATTTCACAGCAGTGACAAGCTGTGCCAAAGTTTAGTGAAAACATGATCATTACCTGGCTGTCACCAATGAGTCTTCTGTGCACTGCCTGATGGTCACTTGTCAGCACTGACGAGATAAAGCTGTTGATGTTGGCAGTGCAATATTTGACAGGAAGGGTAAAAATCAGTCTCATTAGATCTAGGATTCTGCATGCTTTAATCAGAAACAGAGATGAAACAATGCGGTAAGTTTACATTTATTTGAATGTATTAGCGAGAAAGAGAAAGATGTGAGGGGGCAGCATTGACAACAAGTTTCAGTGCTCCTGAATGTTTCTGTGTGTGCAGCATGAGCTCCAATCTCTGTGTGCGAGTGATATGTGTGATTCTGATTTAAGTTTCTGATGATAAAGCATATATCCAAATTTCTGTTGCAGTCCTTCCGAATGAATATCACAGCAACTTTGAAATCAATCAAAACAGTGGAGTAATCTCAGTGACAACGGCGCTAGACAGAGAGAAAATAGACCAGATAACTGTTTACATACAGGTATCAGACGTTTCTTATGACATTCATGAATCTGAAGAGGATTCAGTATTGTGTTTGTTTATATTTTCTCTTCATGATTTCCTTATAAACAGGCAACTCAGCAGGATGATGCCAGTAAGACGGCTAATGCTGTTGTGTCCATCACAATTGAGGATGTGAATGACAACCCTCCGAAATTTGACCAGGATGAGTACACCGTATCTATTCTGGAAAATTCACCACAGAATCAGTTTGTGCTCCAGACTAGAGTCACCGATCTAGACCTGGTACTGTTCCAGAAAATATCACTGTCTATTTGTTAAATAAAATAAATAATATTAAAAAAAAGAAAAATATTAATAATAATTGATGACGATTTTAAATGATTAAATTACAGATTTGAAAATGTGAAAATATGGATAAAAAAAAAAAAAAAGAACAGAGAAAAGAACTAACTAAATGACTTCTTCCCTAGGGAGGATTTGTGGGAACATTCCATATTATTCCAGAATCCGTACCTTTTTCCATCAGCCCTGATGGAACAATTCTGGTGAAAAATTCTGTGGACCTAGACAGAGAAACCACAACTAGCTTCAGTTTTCAAGTAACAACAAATCTCATCTATCATTAGATATCACTATATGATTTTTCAGAAATGAACAATTATAATATAATCATATTGTGTTTTCAAACACCACTGCATACTAAGCATTCCAATTTTCTCTCCAAAATCTGGTTGAAGCACAAGAAAAACCTCCTTCCACCATCAAAGCAACAGCCGACGTGACCATCATCCTGTTGGATGAGAATGACAACAGTCCACAGTTTACAACTTCTAAGTATCAGGGCAAAGTTTACGGCAATCAGACTATTGGAATGCAGGTTGTCAAGGTGATAAATTATTGTTTTGTGGAGTCATTTAATAATTTTCCAGCACAATCAATATTTTAGTACATATCTGGAGATTATGGAACCAGTATGTCATTATAAGATGACTACTATACCACAATCACTGGAATAAAGTTACTAACTAAACTTACTGTACATATATTTTCATGTAAGGTTGAAGCAACAGACCTGGATGAAGGTCCAAATAGTGAAATCAGCTACTCCATTGAGTTCGGAAATGAGGGAGGTTATTTTGGCATTAATGAGAATGATGGAGAGATTACGCTAGTTCAGACAATCCCACTGGTGGAAAACAAAATCCTTCAGTTTTCACTCTATGTGACTGCAAAAGATGGTAAGATATCATGTGTGTTCTGGAAGACATTTGATGGAAGTATATAAGGCTGTGGATACATTACTGTTGGCTTAAATACCATTTCACTTCCTTTACATACATTAGGGGGCGCTACAAGCAGATCCACTTCTGCAATGGTGGATGTCCAGGCACCTGGAGATTCTCATCCTCAGTTCCTTCAGAAGACCTACCAGGGACAAGTAGAGGAGGATCAGTCAGAGGCAGACATTGTGAAGGTCCTTACAAGCACAAAGAGTTTTTTACTAACAAATCTTTATTTAAACAAATAAAAACATAAAGAGATTTTTTCACTAATCTTGACACACACAGTATGTACCAGCTCAGCATGAGGCCAAATGCAAAAAAAAAAAAAAATGAATTTAATGAAATTGGCTATAACTATGGAACCATTGGTCCGATCTACTCGAAATTTTGCAAAATATTTTTGTCAAAGCTGCCACAAGCATCTATGAGGACAGTCCCATATCTCAAAAAACATGGAAAATTATTTACTCAACCTCATTTTTGTTTCAATAAAACAATAAAATAAAAAAACAATAAAAAAATAAAAATAAAAAAAACACATCATAAAAGGACCATCAAAGTAGTTCACACGACACATGCACTGTATTCCAAGTCTTCAGAAGTTATTTACAGTTTTGTGTGAGAAATAATCATTATGTACTGAAAACCAAAAAATTTGGAATATAACATACATTCCTTAAAATGTTAATCATTTTGAGTTCTCATGTACAGTAAGAAGACAGTGGAAATCTGGTAAACAGTCTAATCATAAATTAATGTGTACTCTCTCGTTCACAGGTGGAGTTCCTGTCCATTGATCCTATTGTTCCTGTCATCTTAACAGTTGAGACTGAAGCTGACAAGTTCTCCATAAACCAGGATACAGGTGTTCTCTCGACCAAAGTCAAACTGGACTTTGAGGAGGAGAGCAGCTACACTGTGCAGCTGTCGATATCGGATGGAACTAACCGGGATGAGGCATCAGTCCTGGTCGAGGTGCTGGACATAAATGACAACAGTCCAGTTTTTGAAAGTCACCCTGCTTCTGTCTCAGTACCAGAGGATCACACGGTGGGAGATGATGTAACATCCATTACAGCCACAGATGCGGATGCAGGGTTTAATGGAGAAGTGCGGTACACTCTCCTGGGAGGTGCTGGAAGGTTTAATGTTGACCAGGAAACAGGAGTGATAACTCTAGCAGCTCCACTCGACAGGGAGACCCAAGATGTGTACCAGTTAGTGATCACTGCCCAAGATCAGGGTCGCCCATCACACTCCACCACCACCACTCTGGACATCTCCGTGACGGACATTAACGACAATGCTCCCATATTTTCCAGACAACAGTATGAGATCACAGTGTCTGAGCATGTTGAAGTAGGAAGAGCCGTGGTAGATGTCATGGCAACAGACAAGGACAATGGTGCAAATGCTATCGTGACCTATCACATTGTCAAGCAGGAGCCTTCTTCAACATCACCCGTCTTTATCATTGATGCAGAGTCTGGTTCCATAAGCCTTGCTGAAAAGCTGGATTATGGAAAAGCTAAGCGCTACACTCTAGAAGTGGAGGGACAAGATGGAGGTACCCCTGTTCTCACTGGCAGTGCTACTGTAACGGTGTGGGTGGAGGACATGAACGATAAAGCTCCTGTGTTCAGTAAGGTCCAGTACGACGTGTCCGTCTATGAAAACCTTGCAGGTGGAACTGCTCTGGTATCTTTGGAGGTTACAGATGAGGATGAGGTGAGAGAAAAAAAGCAGATATATGTAAACTACACAAGACCTAAATAACCTTCAAATTAACCATGTAAACTTCCATGTAGAGCTTTGTCAAGCCAACGTCAAGACAAGTATGTTTTGATGTACAGGTACTTACCTTTTCTAGTTTTCTGTCTGATCAGGGAGGGTTCTCTAAAGGTCATTTTATCATGGATAGTGATACCTTCATTATCAACAGTCAAGGAGTCATATCACTCCGGAGCGACGCCACCTTGGATAGAGAAACTCTAGACAATTACAATATACAGGTACAAAGCAATCACAGTCATTTCTTAATTCCAACTATTTACAAAATGTTCAGGATAACTATTCATTCTGAATGGGATTTTTGTATTGTCTTTCTCAGGTAATAGCTGTAGACCAGCCTGTCGATGGTTTAAGCTCCACAGCTCAGGTCATCATCACTGTTCTGGACGTCAATGACAACAACCCACAATTCCTTCCTCTCCCAGAGCCCATTGAGATTCAGGAAGGTGCGTACACACCCTCATCACCTGGAGAGGTGTGCGAAATCTTAGTCACAGACGCTGATATTGGAGACAACGGATGTGTCACCATCACTACTTCCTCACACAGTGAACTATTCAGATTCAGAGAGGTGAGGGGACTTACGAGAAAGGCGGCTGTCACTGATGCTCTGGGTGCCTACAATACATGATATCATTCATCTTTTTATAAACTTGACATTGTAATGTTCAGATCTTATAAAAACATGTTTATTTCCTTCACTTATAGGATGGGACTCTACTAGCTATTGAGGAGCTGGATCGGGAAACACAGGATGTGTATGATGTGGTCATTGTTGCCATGGACCATGCAATCCCACAGAGAAATGTATTGTATTAATTTTAAAATAATAATAATAAGAATTTTAAATGAATAATAATTAATAAATTTCTTTGTATTATTGCATGATGTAAATATACGTAGTTCAATACAATTTGTGATTGTATTGATTGGAACATTCTGTGGCATTACTGCAGACTGATCACAGATTGCCTGATGCATATTTTTTCACAAAAATCCAGCGTTAGCATCAGTTCTGGCAGGTCACGTCAGTCAAGCTCGCGTCAGCTGACTCCCAGGTGACATGCAAAAAAAAAAAGAAAATTAAAAATAGAAATCGTGGCCACAAACTAAGAATTTGTTCTAAATTTAACTAAAACAAGGGAACAAAGTAGGGGACTAATTCTTAATTCATTGCCACAATATCTTCATTTTCTCCCCTTCATGTCATGTCCAGGGTTCCATAAAAGATTTCTTAAAATACAAGTTTCAGTCTTATTGGAAGGCTTTATGCATATCTGGAAGTAAAGGGTTTTATCTGTCTGCCATCATACAAAGTTTGTGATTTCAAGTGATTCCAAGGAAGACCTAGTTGTCTGATTGGCCATCGCTTCATGGAATATAAAATTTGAAAGGTTTTCCAAATTTTGTTTGAGGCATTGTTTAAATGCCATGACAACCTTGAGCATAGCAAATATGAACTTTTGGTCTGTACTATAAAATTGTTGCTTGGGTTCATTTTCTGCAGAACATCACCACAGTGAGGGTCAATATCACAGATGTCAATGACAACGCTCCAGTTTTCAGCTCTGACACCTACAGCAAAAGCATTCTGGTTAAAGATGTCAAAGTTGGAGATGTGCTGCTGACGCTCTCGGCCACAGATAAAGATGCTGGAAGCAACGCACTTATTAGCTACAGGTAAGATTAAGACTAAACTTCCATTTCTTTAGGATCAATAATATGAAGGCAAAACCATGAACACACTTCCCTACATGACACCTTTAAGACAGATGCCTGAATGTTGTTAAAGATGCATTTGCATGGATGCACATCCAGTCCTCAGCCTCAGTCAGAAGGTTTATAGGCAAAAGTTCACGAGTTCACTTCTGTGTCCAAGCATCGATTTATTCGAAACAAATCCACAAGCAGTTTGTTTATGATATGCAGTATGTGTGGTTTCTGAAATAAAAGAATAACAATGAATAAATTAAATAAACTTCTCAAATATTAAATACAATGCTTTCAAATATATATCACAATCAATAAAACAACACTGAATTGGGAATTAAGGAACACAGAATGAAATTAAATTAATGACCACTAGCTCTGGCTCCAGTAATAGTACAGACGCTACGACAGATCATGCTGTTAAACACACTTAAATAGAAATGGGTTTCCATGGCCGAGCAGCTGACTATTTTAACCATTTATTTACTACTTCTCTGGACCTTGAATGTGGAAATTTCATTGCTTTCTATGGGAGACAAAAAAACCTCTTGGATTTCATCAAAAATGTCAAAAAAAAAAATTGTTTTCTGAAGATGAACAAAGGTCTTACGGGTTTGGAACGACATGAGAGTGAGTACTTAATGACAGAAATTTCATTTTTGGGTGAACTAACTGTGACGAGCAGGGCGGGCGAGAGCCGTGAGGGAACGGCGCGAGGCCTTGAGTCTCTCACGGAGGAGCTCCGGAAGCATAAAAGGAGGAGCGACGACAGTGAAGGACGAGAGAGGACCAGGCCTGGACTTTATTTTGTTTTATTATGTTTGTGTGGCCGGCAGACGTCCGCGAGGGTCTGCTGGCATTACTTTCGTTTTGTTCTTTGTTTATTTTATTAAAGTTTATTGTTTGAATGTTAAAAAAATAAATAAATAAATAAAAAATAAACAAAGAACAAAACGAAAGTAATGCCAGCAGACCCTCGCTCGTTAACTCTCGCGTCACCGCCCTCGCGCCGTTCCCTCACGGCTCTCGCCCGCCCTGCTTGTCACACTAACCCTTTAATGTAAACTTACATTGTCAGGAACGCACATCAAAACAAACCATGATCTGTTTTGTTGAAGAGCAGCAGAACATTCTGTGAACTGACTCTGCACACATGTGATATCACAGACTAATTCAAAATAAGAGTTCAACAGGGATTTTATACAAATGTTGTCTTTCTGTAGTTTCTCTGAAGACTCCTCAGTGGTCACACTGGATGCTGAAACAGGAGACATCACTTTGACCTCTGACCTTAGCGGGGTCACAGAAGACACACTGCTAACCCTTACTGCTATAGCGACCGATCATGGAACACCACCAGAATCTGATGAAGGTTTGCATAATTCCTCTAGTGAATCTGGTGATAAAGGATTAGTTTACTTTAAAATGAAAATTACCTTATGATTTACTCACCCTCAAGCCATCCTAGGTGTACATGACTTTCTTAGTTATATTACTTATATTAATAATCACCCTGATGCTCCAAAGCTTTATAATGGCAGTGCACGGAAACCACCTTTTTGAAGCTCAAGAAAGTGCATCCATTCATGATAAATGTACTCCACACAGCTCCGGGGGGTTAATAAAGGCCTTCTAAAGCGAAGTGATGCAAGAAAAAATTGTAAAGAAAATTATAAGAAAAATATCCATATTTAACATGTTATAAATTAAAATAGCTAGCTTCCGCCTTCCGTATTCAACTTAGGAAGAAAATGTAACGCCTCTCGCAGTTCAAAACGCTTAAGCTACGTCCTACGCCTTGCTTATTCAAATTATGAAAAAAAGCATAACTGTGTAATTATTAATATAACTCCGATTGTATTCGTCTGAAAGAAGGATGGGATACGATGGCTTGAGGGTGAGTAAATCATGGGGTAATTTTCATTTTAAAGTGAATTAATCCTTTAAAACAATGCAGATAATGTGAGCGATTCTTTTTGGAAGCAATTAATTCCCCCTTCATTATTCAAATCTGATTTGATGATTTCTTCTGATTTCTTCTCTCTTTAGTCGAAGTCTTGATCTACTTTAAAATTGCCCCTTTCACTGAGAATGTGGCTTTTGAAAGCTCCTCCTACAACTTTGCAATAAAGGAGAATGAACCTGAGGCCTCAATAGTGGGCAAGGTCAAGGCATTAACAGGTAATCCACTGGTTACTGTCAGCTATAACATGAAGTCACACAAGGATGTCTTCTCTGTGGATGGTGAGGGAACCATAAAAGCTCTCAGACCGCTGGACAAGGAGGAAGTGGAGTGGTACATCCTCACAGTAGAGGCCATAGACTCCAGCACTCCTCCAAACACTGCAGAGACAACGGTACTATTCTTACTTCAAATTGAGACCAGAAACAATCTCTACACAAGTACGCAATTTATGTTAATGCATAAGGTACTTTATTTATATACCCAATTAAAGCAACACTTGAAATGCAATTAGCTTCCCATTTGCATTCTGACACATAATTTATATATCAGAATGCAGAATGCAATGCTTGTGTAGCTATAAGTGTTTGCATTCACATACTTACATAGAGTATGTTTCTGGTCTAAGTCTTACTCTTCAAGCATGTCAAAGTGAAAGTTTCTCTTCTTAAAAGAAAACTGCCACAGGGCTCATTTATATTTGCATTTGACTTTATTTCTCTCACAATCTTCAGGTCAGTGTTCAGGTTGAGAATGTGAATGAGGCTCCTGGGTTTGACAATGAAATATATGAAGCAGAAATTTTCAGTATCTTTCCATACAAATTCCCTATAGTGAATATCCAGGTAAGTGTGGCTGGGCATAGACATCAGTTAAAAATGCAGTGGATGTAGTCAAATCTATTTTATAATTAGTGGTGTTCACTAAGGCACATTTCGACATCCCATCCCATCTGTGCCGTGGACATGAATGATTCCTCAAATCATGGGTCTTGTTGAGATGATGTGTGCTGATATTTTTCGAAGTAATCAGACTTTGTTTAACGGGTTATTTCAAAATGTTCTAGTTATAAAGTATGTTTACGAGCTGTTTAATTCATAAAATTTAATTAAAATATTACTAAATAGTGAACTTACCAAATGAAGATAATGACCAAGCTCAGAACTGTATATTTCATGGCTGTCAATAAACTTGATTTATTTATCACAATTGATTTGATGATTTTTGTAAAAGTGGTTGAAATGTGGTTGTTTGACCCTCAGGCATGGGACCCTGATGTGGGCGAGAGCTCAGAACTGCAGTATTCCCTGCAGGAGTCCACAACTCTGCTGGATGTGGAGGCAAACACTGGTCAGATCTACGTACTGGATGCATCTAGCTTTGGAGACAGTCTGTTCACCTTTCATGTTAAAGCCACTGATAAACATGGACTGTTCACGACTACAACAGTACAGGTGAGAGAGAGAAAATAAGAGAAAGCTTCTGGAAGACTGTTTCAAATGATCAATGGCATTTTGATTGAGAACAGAACAATAAAACAGAGCAGTCAATGCCAAGACTGAGTTCTTGTGTTTGCCACCTACAGATCAAAGTAAAACAAAGTGTACATCGTGACAGCGTCTCAGTAATCTCTCTAAACCAGCCTGTATACATAGTGGAGAAGAAGATACTAGAGATGGAAGAGTGAGTAATCTCCGTTCATTATTTAAACATGTTATTGAGACAGAAAAAGAGCATTTCCATTTATGAAGTGAAGTGTTAATATGTTTTGAGCTAAAACATATTTAAGGAATAATGAACCTAAAAAATAAATTTAAAAATGTTTTCACTGAAACACAAAAAGGAAATGTTCATACAGTTCTTTTCCACAAAGTGTCATACAGTAGTGACCATAGCTTCTTCAAATAAGTAACAAATAACAGTTCATATGACTTGTGGGCTGTATTACCAAGTCTTTTTAAGTAACCTTGAACAGACTGAAATTTACACCATTATTTACTGAAAAGCTTCTCTTCTAGTAAGATTTTAATTCAGGGAATGACATTAAAAAACTGGGGGGTATTCCAGAAAGCAGGTTATGTGACATGCCTGGGTATGTTTAAGAGTAAGCGGATAACCTACACTTTCGGTTCCAATAATGGAGGTAACTTTCAGGGTATCTACAGCAACTTACTCTCTGAACATAACCTGCTCCAGAGCAGGATCTGTTCCAGGGTTAGTTTGCTTCAGAGGTGTTTAGCACATGTGTGACCTATTGATGAGGCTCCAGTGGGCGTGACAGATTGCTCACAATATTATATATATTGCCACCATACAATTATAAGGTTCTATCTGCATGCTGAGCGGTTTTGAGATATTGAGCTAAGTATTAAGACAAGTTTTTCAATTCTATTTGACTTTGTAGATCGAACCATATTGTTTTCTAAATAAAAAGTCCCAAAATGTACACAACTTAAAAAAAATCACATGTAAATAAGTTGTCACAGAATAAGAATATGTGAATAACTCAATTTTGACAAAAATGTCAGATAGACATTATTGTAATTCCAAGGTGATGATATAGTTCAATCATTTTATAGCACTATTAAAAAAAGTTTTATTTATTTTTTTATTTTTTATTTTTTATTTTTTTTTGCAAAAGGACGTGGAAGCAAAATGACTAAACTTTTACAGCCATCTTACCTTTACAAGTACAGACTGTTATTTAGTTTAATCAGTGTTTCTTTTTAATATATAATTAGCATCAAACAAACAATATAGTTCATATTTACAGGGATTAAAGATTATTAAACAAAAAGATTGAAAAATGATTGCACAACCACCAAATAGGTGGCGATATGCACCAAGTATGTAAATAGCCAGTAAACAAAAGAAGAAGAAAGAAGTAGTATGGTGCGCTTTTTCTTAGCATCTGTTTCCATGGTGATTTGTTGATTCATTGCTCTGTTGAGAATGTCTTGTGTGTTAACTGTGAACATACGCTGAGTTGGCTGAACTTACTATAACCTTGCTTTCCGGAATACACCAGTAGTGGAATACACTTTCTGGAATCTTATTGTTTTGTGTTCTTTACACCATCTGATAGTGTTTTCTTTTTCTCAGTTCAATGGAGAAAGTTTTAGGCTGGGCTGTGAAAATCCTCAGTGTGAGAGCCGAGAATGGGAATGAGATGCGCACCATTCTCAGAGACTCTACAGACAAAACTTACGTCAGTTTCATTGCCATTGACTCCAGTGGAGCTGTCATCAAAGCCACAGAGATCAAAGAGTAAGTTGAACTATTATCAGTTTATTTAGACTATTCTAATGTGAAAGCTGATGTGGAAATGTGCAAGTAAACAATTAAAACTGATCCGAGATCTGAATACATTTATTTCCAACTTTGACTGCCCACTGATTAATAACTTGCCATTGAATAAAAAATATTGTATATGAACTGTTCCTGTCCTATATATATATATATATATATATATATATATATATATCAGAGATTTTAGGGTGCATTTGTATAATTTAAAATGAAAAACCTTCAATATCAGGTTGACTGACCTAGCAGTATGTGAAAAAACAACCCAGCAAATATATTAATGTATAAAACCCAACAAGCTATCCAGCTATCCACCTTAAAAAGTATTCCCCCTTAAAATCCTGATTTATAGAGGTTTACTAATCAAAAAAAATATATATACTTATGAATACTTTATGTAAATGCATTAACAAAAATATAAGCTATATATATGAAAAATGAATGTTTGTCAATTAACAAAAACTATACTCTTCACATTTCCCCCTGGCCTGCTTGTCTAAATTATATCTGTTCTATATAATTAGGATGAGAGTTTTATGGGCAGCATCTGAATTATGTTCACTCCCACAGGAAACTGAACACTGAGCTCAAAGTTTTAACATCTGAACTGGAGAAGGTTTTTGGTCTTGGTTTGGAAATCAAAGTGGAGGACAGTTCTGGAAACACTGAAGATCCCAGTCAAGCAGTTACAAATGCTCTCATTGCTGTCAGTGTTGTGCTGAGTGTAATCATTGTGACTTTAGCATCAACGATTATCCATCTTAAGTAAGTTATTACTGGCCATGTAACTGCATTCACTCACACACTCAATCTATCTATTCATCATCATCATCTATCATCATCATCTATGAAATACGTGAGAATTGATTTTTTTATTTTATTGATCAAATTGTCTGTTCTGTTTCACCTGGACTGCAGTAGTAGGTAATACAACTTTCCTTTGCCAGTTATCTTTAAAGTGATAAAATGATGTTTCATGTTCATGTTTAACATTGCTCGTGTTTTAGGTATAATTTTTTCACAGTGAAGAAATTTATGTTTGGTGAAGTAGGTATAATACATATTTTTGTTGCCTCAGGAAAAAGAAGAAGGACACAGATTCTGACACACACAGTTTAAATACTGGCATTGATTTAAATGAAGATAGAAGGAGTATTGACTTTCCTGTTAACTTCAAAACGTAAGTCCCAAAATATTGTTAAAGATCTGATAGAGTCAGTTAAACTTATTTGTGAAAAGATTGTTCTCAAATACAAAATATGCTTTAGTTACCATGTATTCATGCACTGATTTGTTCAGAGATGTTTGACTAAACATCATTCTTATCTTGTTAACAGAATCCCAGAATCCATAGAGGTAAAGCACCTTGCTGTAATGACAAACTCATAATTCATTAAATATAAATTTGTCATTTAACATGGAATCTAAATTGTTATTTATAATTTTGTCCAGGGTGAGGTTAGTGAGAAATTTTGACAGAGAATCTGAGAATGGAAGTGATATCAGTGGAAACAGCATCTCGGTCATCTGAAAACACCCTGATGGGTCAAAGCTCCTCACTTCTTCTCAGTAGTGCACAAGACTTCATGAACTTATGTCTTGATTATGACACTTTTACAGCCTTAATCCTAAACTTGAGATGCCTTGTAGGCAGCATTTTAAGGGTTGAGTTCCCAACATGGAGGAAACAGCATAAGTATCAGGACTTCTAAAGACAGAAACCAGGCTCTGGACTACAGCATTACAGGATTAACCTCTTTGATCATGTACACTCAGTTCCAGGATCAGCTGTCATGTGACTCACGATGACATACTCAAGTCACAACATACACAACACAGGGTGAATTCCCTTCAAAGAGGGAGCATCACTCTGCTCCACTCATTATGTATTTCTGTCTCATAAGTGACTGTATGGATCACACTACATGAAGCTTTATTCTTCGCATTATTTTTAATTGGAATGTTATTTAAAAGCAGAATACATAATGAAAAATACATGTAGCTGTCCTGCAGACAGGAGAACATGGTGCTTGAAATGCCAGTCATTGGATTGATTCCCAAGGAATACATGAATTGCTAAATGTGTAAATGTAAATAAATGTAGATATTTTTTTCAAATGTAGCCTCTGTGTCTTTAATTCACATTTGGCATTTGGTTAAAACTAACAAACATTAAAAATGTGTTATGTTTGGGATATTTAAATTAGTTAAATTTCTAGGTTTGAGAAGACCACAACAACAGATGTTAGTTTATTAGGTTTGGGTAGGAGATATCCACATTTCTATGTAGAACTAAAGGTTTTTTTAAGTACACAGTACAAAGACATTTTTATTAACCATAACTCCTGACAAAGCCACTTGAAGGCAAGCCTGCAACTTTAGCCGAAATAGTTTATTTAACCAAGGAAATAGGAAATATTTAATAAATGGACAGCCCATCGGCTAATTTTCAACATGTTAATTTTAGATTTATCTATTTTTAGAGTTTACACCAAATACTGCTGTTTTAAAAGAGAAATCACAGACAATTTCTCAACAGGTATGAATCAGTTTACAACACATTTCTACTGTACCTACGGACCCCCATATCTCCCAATAATAAGACGATCTCTGACTCCTGACCTGGAGGGAAACAGCACATGCAATAGGCTGGTCAGGGCTGGACCAGGTTTTCTTTGATTCCAGAAAGTCTACTATTCACCCACACAGAGGTCTTCCACCCTGCTCCCCTTCCACTGTCCTGCAGAGTTTAGCTTCAACCCAACAGACCTGAACTCTTGAAAACATACAAGCAGATGTGCTGAAGTAAGTTGGAAATAAACTTTGCATGACAGTGGGTCCCCAGGAGAAGTGTTGGGTGTAATGCATGCAGTGTTTAATTACTGTATTTTAATTAAATTTCCCTTTAAAAAGTAAGGAACTACTCTTAATTTTTCTGTAATTGAATTACAGTTAATTCTAATGTAATTGCATTAAATACTGATTATAAAACGGATAGTTCCGGCCCTTGATTCTGATTGATTGAGTCGCGTTTGAAGCCGTTGTAAAATTTCCGAAAACATACAGCTGATCGCATTACATAAATATCGCTGCGCTACTGAGTGTGTATGTTGCTGCGTCTGTCTTAACCACTCTTAGCAACATTGATTTTGTTCATTGAAGCTGCGTTATGTAGAAGAGTATTGTGAGAGAGATATCGAGTGACTGAATGTATTACCTGCATTCAGGTAATAATACCAAGGGTTCACTCAAAGCACGGAGAGTCTGCTTTTAGCTGTTACGCCAGCCGCAGCTGGAACCAGCTTCCAGAAGAGATCAGATGTGCTCCAATAGTAGTCACATTTAAATCCAGACTTAAAACGTCCGAACTGATTGCGCTTTATTTTATATGTATCATCATTTTATTCTTTTAATTCTTTTTCTCGTTTTTATTTCATTTTTAATGCATTTTATATCAATCTTTTATGCATCATATTTTTATTTCTGACTGTTTTAATGCATTTTAAATCTGAGCTGGGAGAATTAGGAAGTAAGCATTTATCCCTGGATGGAGCTCTGACAGAGTTAGTCCAGGAAGATTTGTCTGTAAGGGTACTGTTTAAACACACAACTACCTGACAAATATAAATATTTTTACAGTTATCCCTCCAGCATGAGGAAGATCCATTTAGATCCGTTCTGATGGATAGATCTGTTTAGATCTGCTCTGATGGAAAACAAAGTTGAATTAGCCCTAGTGGCTACAAATATTCTGACTGAAACTGTTATTTTATTTTATTTTATTTTATTTTATTTTATTTTATGCATTCCATTTTTATAATTATGTATTTGTTTCCTCTTTATGTAAAGCACTTTGAATTACCATTGTGTATGAAATGTGCTATTCAAATAAAATTGCCTAGCCTTCGTGTGCAAATGCTGCCTGCAGAGTGATTGCCTATAAGGCAGTGAGGCAACAAGTCAGCTGCCTAAGTTTTCGGATGCAGTTTATCTCTCTCGTCCTAATCAAACACACCTGAATCACTTAATCAAGGTCTTCAGGATCTCTAGAAGCTTCCAGGCAGGAGTAGGTGCGTTCACGCCATGTTGTACAGTATTATCGTAATTACGAGATTTCAACTTGTAAAAAGCATTCACATCCTTGTAGAGCTCATAATTACAATTTTTGTACCACCTGACTGCTGCAGATTCATTCAGGCATTGATAGTGTTGCCATAGAAATTTATGATTCCCAGTCTGACGACATGAACAGCTCTGAGTAGAACGTCACGTGTTCTTGAAATCACGGTAATTACGACATGGTGTGAGCCCAGATTTATTGAAATGGAAATAAAAGAATCCAATGAAGTCATGATGAAGTAGAGAGTGTGACTTTGATCCCTTTTTCCAGCAGATTAAGAGACTAAATTGATTGAGGTTTTTTTTTTTTCTTTTTTTTTTCACTTTTACTAAACTAAATTAAAACACATTTCTGTAGGATTATTGTTTCAGCAAACATTAAAATCTTTTATTATGTAAAATCATCAGCAGAAGATATACAGTAATAATCTTTCTTCCATTTAAGTACAGTTTATTGTGTGTGACCTTTGATTTGTTCTGTAATGTCACTAAAATGCTGATGTCATAAATATAACGCTGGTTCTGATAAACAAGGCTCGTAAGTAATAAGCAGTGATAAGATAATGTTTGATTGTGTTGGCAGTAGCAACACGGAATAAAGGATATAGATTTAAAATAATCTCATTGAGTTACCCAGCAGTGCAGGGTGTGAATTATTCATTGTTGTCATGTATCTTTACAGCCTGTTCAATTGCAGGCCAAAGTCCAGCATAAAGGTCTTTAGATTTATTGCAGTTGATGAATGGTTATTATTAAGGTATGAATAATGTAACAGTCATTGTTACAAAATAATGATCACTTCCCCAACATGATCTCATATCATCCTGTCATCCTATTTTGTTATTATGAGCAGTTGACTGTTCATTATCATTCTTGTTACACCACCCATTTACTAAATAAGTAAATAAATTGATGTGAAATTTGAGTTGAAATTATGCCATTATGTGACAGGAAACAGTGTGAAGTGATTCAAGAGGCAAGATTAGTGTATGAAATCAGTTTCCAGGGGCAGCAGCCAAGTAAACAGTTCAGAATGTTGTGATTGACCAATCAGAATCAAGTACTTCAGAGGGACATATCATAATCAACAAGAATAGACCCGGGTGACTGAAACCTTTACGTGAGTAGGAATGGTAGAACAAAGTCTATAGGTGTAAAATCTTAGATATCCTTAAATAAGCTTGTAACATGAAACTATTTCCGTACAATCCCTCCCACATCACTGTATTATTGGCCTCTATGAAGCACCTTTGATACCTGTTTATACCAGAGGCCATAACTGTTTATGACATACAATAAAGAACAGCTCTGAGAGAGAAATTACAGGAGGAATAGTCATTCTCTTCACTGCCAGGCTTCATAATTCAGGCAGCACTGACAGTGAATCATGGAAAAGATGGATTTATTCTATATTTTATTTATTTTAGCTTGTCTTCATGTCCACAGTGTAAGGAGTGCTATTGGTAAGTCAAATTCATTCATAACCAGCTAAAGTATCAATTTTAAATTCAAACATTTGGATGTGAGGCCTAACTTACTTTTATAAGTTTTATTTATTTCTATCTGTTTAGTTCTATCTATTGTCTATGGTTAAAAATCATGTGTTTTACAGGACAAAGGTCTTCTATATTGAAGTAAAATATTTAATAGGAAACCACTTTATTCAATAATATAAGTGAAGTGATTTAAGATTAAATGACACGAGTTTGAACATTGGAGTAATATTCATAATCCAATCATAAATTAGAATGACAACTGTCTGTCCACTATCCATGTCACCAGCATATCGGTAAAAATTATGAAAATTAAAATGGATTTTAAAACTGTAGGCCCGTGTTTAAATTGTGATGCATCTTATTTTTAATGTATTGTGTGATTTAGTGTATTGTGTGCTACTTAGTTTAGGCTTTAAGCTGTTTGTTACATCCTGAATCTAATGACTTGTTGTTGTTAAAGGGACCTCACAGATAAACTGTGTAGCTGGAACTAATATCGAAGTAGGGAGTACCCTGGAGGGATATGAAGGTGAGAAATGTCCACAATATTAGATGCTCCTTCTTTTTAAATTTGCAAAAAAATAAAATAAATAAAATTCCGGAGCAAAAATTTCGATTATTTAATTTCAATGTAAAGATATTTGTATTGATTTGTATTGAAACAACTTATAAAATAATTGATATTTGATTTAAAAAACTCATTTAAAATGCCTTTGCTTGTGAATATTAAAAGAGCAATGCAAGATCAATACTGGCATTATATTTATGTTTTAGATTGTGTGTTAGAATATGTATTTAAATGTGTATTTGATCTGGCCTTCAGGAGATGTAGAGATTATCACTAATATCGGACCTGATGATCATCTGGTGCTGGAGGGATATCTCTTTCATACTGGTGTGACATTTCTGGAGCTGGTTTACTCTGATAAAGACTCAACCGCTACTGTACGAACCATCAAACCACTGGACGCTGATGTACTACAGGAGGTCTGTCCCTCACTGAACCATTTTAATCAATATTCATGATATAATTTATCAATAACTACAAACCAACAATATCCCCTGCTGACTGACAGTTTAGTTTAGGATAAATCTGCATCCATTACCCATTCTGTCACAGTTGGTAGTATTACATTTTATTTTTTTAATTTCATAAAGAAATGAAGTGCCACTTATGACTCTTTGTGTGTTTTTTTATTCCAGTCAGGAGGGATTTTGTATTATTCACTCACTTGCCCAAACCCATCTGTAAGTTTAAACAATAACATTATCAAATCATTCAATATGACAAAGTATTATAGAAATAAAGATTCAGCACATAAACCTTCCATATAAAGTCTTCATTCTCCATTTCAGCTGAAAAACATCAGGACATTAACAGTTCAGGATGTCAATGACAATCCTCCGATCTTCGAGAGTAAATCATACAGCGTCACAGTGTCAGAGGTGTGTGTAATGTCATCTTTATACAGCAGTAGTGTGTTTGGTCACTCAGACACTCACATCTCTTTGTAAACCGTGTCTTTTGCTCCAGGCGACGGCTGTGGAGTCAGATGTGATCAGGGTGACGGCTAAAGATGCAGATGTTTCTACAGAGAACAGCAGAATTACATATTCTATACTGGTAAATCATGAACGATTCTCATATACTTCTTATAATACTAACACAGGTTTACACAAAACTACATGTGTCAGGCATGAAGATGTAATTTAATTGTAAGTTAAATTTCCAATAGGGATGTCAATCAAATAAAATGCCCAATTTTCGTGTTCTTTCTTTCTTTCTTTCTTTCTTTCTTTCTTTCTTTCTTTCTTTTTAAAGTTTTGATGCATGCAGATCCTTCTGAAGGAAAGAGAACTAAATGATATATAATTATTCAGTAAGCTCAGCTTGTGTCCATGAATTTCATTTTAATTAATCACTTCCCCTCTATTAACAGCCTCCAGCACCGGATGAATTTGAAATGAGAGGTGACGGTAACATCCGGTTGAAACAACGTCTGAACTACAACAATGTTCAACAGTACACCTTCACTGTGGAAGCTAAAGTAAAAACAAACTCTCTGACACCCTACCAGTCCCACATCCAATTTAGTTTGATCACTAAACATCAAACTTGCTTTAGTAGTCTATTCTTTAAAGGAATAGTTCACACAAAATAATTCAATCTCGTGCAACACAAAAAGGAGATGTTTAGCAGAATGTCCAAGTTACTTTTTTTTTCCATAAAATGAAAGTGGATGGGGACCAGGAACAAATTACAAAATGAACTATAACTATTTTGGATGAACTAATTTGAAGGTAAATAGTAATAAAACTCTATGTTTCTTTGCAGGATGTAGGAGAACTCAGTGACACCACAACAGTTACAATAACAGTTGAAGATTTTGACAATCTAAACCCTTATTTTGATCACAGTCTCTACAAGGCATCCATTGAGGAAAATCAGGTAAATTTGTATATCTTTATTGTCCACCAAGGTGGAAAATTGTCTTTGGCTCACCAGCACTTAAAATAGCTATACAAGTAGTGTTAAAAACAACAAAAACAGAACAAAAAACAGACAGATTCACATTTCATAAAAATAACAACTCACGCCGCTGTGATTTAATTTATCAAACAATTGCGGAATTGAGAATTTTAATAGCATTTGGAATGAATGATCGCTTAAACACATTTTTATTCACAAGAGGTATTCTGTAGCGTCTGCCTGATTTCAAGGGCTCAAATTGGCTAAAAAGAGGTTGAGAACTACCTGCAAGAATACTCCTCGCCTTCTTTCTTGCCCTTTCAACATAAAGTTGTCCTAAGGGCTTCTGTGGTCTGCCATCAATTTTACTTGCCATTGACACAATTCTGGTGAGCTTATTCTTAGATCTACAGTTTAAATGTTCATACCAGGCAGGTATATAAGACAGTACACTCTCCACAATAGATTTGTAAACAAGTTCTAAAATATGCTGACTAACTCCAAAGCCACTGAGTTGTCTTAGAAGAAATAGTCACTGTGAACATCTTTTAAAGATATACTCAGAGTTATCGACAAAGCTCACCTGTGAGTCCAGGATTGAGCCGAGATATTTAAAATTCTCCACAATTTCTACTTGTTGACCCACAAGTGAAATTGGTTGGATTGTCATGTCTCTTTTTGTACACATAATTAATTCCTTTGTCTTCACGACATTAATTTCTAATTGGCTAAAATGACACCAAGTTTCAAGGGCCTTAGTGTGAGCCAAATAGGCAACATCATGCAGAGAGTTAGTTTTATCCAATAGGCCAACTAAGGCCATATCATCTGCATATTTTAATAATCTAAAAAGTTCCCCCTGAATCGAAAACTCATTAGTAAATAAAGAAAAAAAGCACAGGGGAAAGAACACAGCCTTGTGGGCAACCTGTGCTTAAAGTGAGCACGACTGACATAATACCACTGACACAGACGATATATACGGGGTAAGATAACGTTACCACCAAGCGAAATCTACGACAGACGGCAATAACAGTTTTAAAAACAAACTTTAAAACTCCAACAAACAAACAAAATGAGCAAACAGGACACACGCGGTGAGCACAGGGTCAGCAGCAGAGCCGCGCCCCCGACGTCATGATCAATACTTTAAACTCATGTCTGATCGAACAAATCAAACCCTCCATGTCTTTTCTGTTCATGTACAGGTAGGACAGTTTTCAGACATCATTCCTGAGGCCATAAAAGCTCAAGATGGCGACACGGGCATCAACGAGCCTGTAGTTTACAGCATAACAGCAGGTAACAGAAGATTTACAACACACTTACATGACATGCATCCTAATCTAAATAACCTCCTCCACCTGTTCCCAAATAAAGTTTCTCTGTAGATGTGCGAGAGCTGGAGGTGAAACACTGATAAATCTGATAAAATAGAAAATTCCACCAAACAATAGTCAAGCACAGTAATTGTAATAAAACAAGTACTTTACACTGCTAATACACTTCTATTTGAATAAATAATTGCACTCATATTCTGAATTAAGTTTCTGATAATAACACAGCATGTATACACATTTCTGTTCCAGTTTCTTCAAATGATTATCAGAGCAACTTTGAAATCGATGAAAACAGTGGAGTCATCTCTGTGACAACGGCACTAGACAGAGAGGAAATAGACCAGATAACTGTTTACATACAGGTATCAGACATTTATTAAGACATTCATTAAAATCATTAGGCTGATGTTATGAATCGCAAGAGGATTCAGTATTGTGTTTGCTTATATTTTTTATTCATGACTTCCTTTAAAAAATAGGCAACTCAGAAGGATGATGCCAGCAAAACGGCTAATGCTGTTGTGTCCGTCACCATTGAGGATGTGAATGACAACCCTCCGAAATTTGACCAGGATGAGTACACCGTATCTATTCTGGAAAATTCACCACAGGATCAGTTTGTGCTTCAGACTAGAGTCACTGATCTAGACCTGGTACTGTTCCTCAAAACATCACTGTTTGTAAAGTAATATAATTATTGTGAGATTCAGCCAAAAAAATGCATGCAAAAATAACTTACTAATTGACTTCCTTTCAAGGGAGGATTTGTGGGAACATTCCATATTATTCCAGAATCTGTACCTTTTTCTATCAGCCCTGATGGAACAATTCTAGTGAAAAGTTCTGCGGACCTAGACAGAGAAACCACAACCAGCTTCAGTTTTCAAGTAACAACAAATCTCATCAACAATTTTCAGAATGAACGATTATAATAACATTATGTTTTCAAACACCACTGCATAATAAGCATGCCAATTTTCTCTCCAAATTCTAAAGGTTGAAGCACAAGAAAAACCTCCTTCCACCAACAAAGCAACAGCCGACGTGACCATCATCCTGTTGGATGAGAATGACAACAGTCCACAGTTTACAACTTCTAAGTATCAGGGCAAAGTTTACGGCAATCAGACTATTGGAATGCAGGTTGTCAAGGTGATAAATCATTGTTTTGTTAAGTCATTTAATCATTTTCCAGCACAATCAATATTTTAGTAAATTTCTGGATTTTATTATGGAACCAGTATGTCATTATAAGATGACTACTATATCATAAACATTGGAATAAAGTTACTAACTAAACTTACTGTACATATATTTTCATGTAAGGTTGAAGCAACAGACCTGGATGAAGGTCCAAATAGTGAAATCAGCTACTCCATTGAGTTCGGAAATGAGGGAGGTTATTTTGGCATTAATGAGAATGATGGAGAGATTACGCTAGTTCAGACAATCCCACTGGTGGAAAACAAAATCCTTCAGTTTTCACTCTATGTGACTGCAAAAGATGGTAAGATATCATGTGTGTTCTGGAAGACATTTGATGGAAGTATATATGGCTGTGGATACATTACTGTTGGCTTAAATACCATTTCACTTCCTTTACATACATTAGGGGGCGCTATAAGCAGATCCACTTCTACAATGGTGGATGTCCAGGCACCTGGAGATTCTCATCCTCAGTTCCTTCAGAAGACCTACCAGGGACAAGTAGAGGAGGATCAGTCAGAGGCAGACATTGTGAAGGTCCTTACAAGCACAAAGAGTTTTTTTATAAGATCTTCTATGAGGGACTGCTTCTGTAACTGATATAAAAAACATTTGATGAAAACCATATGGTGTGCTAAATGACAACCAGCTAACTAACAAATATTTACTTAAAGAAATAAAAAAAGAAAAATATATTTTCACCAAATTTTGTACACTTATGTATGGACACTTGCAAAAATGGCTGATCTTGGCAATTTGGTGGCGCTATAACAGGAAATTGGCTATAACTATAAAACAATTGGTCCAATCTATTTGAAATTTTGCTAAATGTTTTTGTCAAAGCTCCCACAAGGGTCTATGAAGACAGTCCCATATATCAACAACCATAAAAATTGAGGGGAAAAAATCTGTCCATTTACTCGCCCCCATATTAGATTTCTGTGGAATACAAAAGGAGAAATTTACAAGTGTACAGGCTTTTTTTGGTTTTCCATACTGTCAATCTCCATAAAGAACACCAAAAAACACCATAAAAGGACCATCAAAGTAGTTCACACGACACATGCACTGTATTCCAAGTCTTCAGAAGTTATTTACAGTTTTGTGTCAGAAATAATCATTATGTACTGAAAACCAAAAAATTTGGAATATAACATACATTCCTTTAAATGTTAATCATTTTGAGTTCTCATGTACAGTAAGAAGACAGTGGAAATCTGGTAAACAGTCTAATCATAAATTAATGTGTACTCTCTCGTTCACAGGTGGACTTCCTGTCCATTGATCCTATTGTTCCTGTCATCTTAACAGTTGAGACTGAAGCTGACAAGTTCTCCATAAACCAGGATACAGGTGTTCTCTCGACCAAAGTCAAACTGGACTTTGAGGAGGAGAGCAGCTACACTGTGCAGCTGTCGATATCGGATGGAACTAACCGGGACGAGGCATCAGTCCTGGTCGAGGTGCTGGACATAAATGACAACAGTCCAGTTTTTGAAAGTCACCCTGCTTCTGTCTCAGTACCAGAGGATCACACGGTGGGAGATGATGTAACATCCGTTACAGCCACAGATGCAGGATGCAGGGTTTAATGGAGAAGTGCGGTATACTCTCCTGGGAGGTGCTGGAAGGTTTAATGTTGACCAGGAAACAGGAGTGATAACTCTAGCAGCTCCACTCGACAGGGAGACCCAAGATGTGTACCAGTTAGTGATCACTGCCCAAGATCAGGGTCGCCCTTCGCGCTCCACCACCACCACTCTGGACATCTCCGTGACGGACATTAACGACAATGCTCCCATATTTTCCAGACAACAGTATGAGATCACAGTGTCTGAGCATGCTGAAGTAGGAACAGCCGTGGTAGATGTCATGGCAACAGACAAGGATGATGGTGTAAATGCTATCGTGACCTATCACATTGTCAAGCAGGAGCCTTCTTCAACATCACCCGTCTTTATCATTGATGCAGAGTCTGGTTCCATAAGCCTTGCTGAAAAGCTGGATTATGGAAAAGCTAAGCGCTACACTCTAGAAGTGGAGGGACAAGATGGAGGTACCCCTGTTCTCACTGGCAGTGCTACTGTAACGGTGTGGGTGGAGGACGTGAACGATAAAGCTCCTGTGTTCAGTAAGGACCAGTACGACGTGTCCGTCTATGAAAACCTTGCAGGTGGAACTGCTCTGGTATCTTTGGAGGTTACAGATGAGGATGAGGTGAGAGAAGAAAAGCAGACATATGTAAACTACACAAGACCTAAATAACCTTCAAATTAACCATGTAAACTTCCATGTAAGGTTTTGTCATTCAAAGTGTTTTGATGTACAGGTACTTACCTTTTCTAGTTTTCTTTCCGATCAGGGAGGGTTCTCTAAAGGTCATTTTATCATGGATAGTGATACCTTCGTTATCAACAGTCAAGGAGTCATATCACTCCGGAGCGACGCCACCTTGGATAGAGAAACTCTAGACAATTACAATATACAGGTACAAAGCAATCACATTCATTTCTTAATTTCAACTATTTACAAAATGTTCAGGATAACTATTCATTCTGAATGGGATGTTTGTATTGTCTTTCTCAGGTAATAGCTGTAGACCAGCCTGTCGATGGTTTAAGCTCCACAGCTCAGGTCATCATCACTGTTCTGGACGTCAATGACAACAACCCACAATTCCTTCCTCTCCCAGAGCCCATTGAGATTCAGGAAGGTGCGTACACACCCTCATCACCTGGAGAGGTGTGCGAAATCTTAACCACAGATGCTGACATTGGAGACAATGGACGTGTCACCATCACTACTTCCACTTACAGCAATTTCTTCAGCTTCAGAGATGTGAGGACCTTAACCTATAAACAAGAAAATGTATTGTAACATGTTAGATCTTATTTAATTTTTCAAAAATCATTTCCTTTATTTCATCTCTTTAGGATGGGACTCTACTAGCTATAGAGGAGCTGGATCGGGAAACACAGGATGTATATGATTTGGTCATTGTTGCTGTGGATCATGGGATGCCACAGGGAAATGTAATTTCCTTTTCGTTGTACTATCTGCATCATTTGGATGTGTATTTTAATATAGTTTTGTGATTGTACTGATCGGTACATTCTTAGTCACAACCTCAGATAGCATTGCCACAGTCTGTTCCCAGACTGCAGGTGCATATTACAAAAATAGCAAGAATTTTCTTAAAATGCTAACTCCAATCTGATCATCAGGGTTTTTTTCCTGAGGCATGTAGTAGCATGCAATCTAGACAACATACAGTAGAACAGGGATAGCCCTGTCCCTCGAAGGCTACCTTCCTTCAGACTTTAGTCAAATCCTGCTCCAAAACACTTACCCCCGGTTTCACAGACAAGGCTTAAGCTAGTCCTAGACTAAAATGCATGTTTGAGCTGGTGTAACTGAAAGTAACTTGTACTGACAGATCTTAAAATATGTCAGTGCCATTGTTTTGTCTCAAGATGCACACCAGTAATGTTTTTTTTTCTAGTGTACGTTTATAAAAGATACTTAAATGCCTTAATTGAACTAAGGCTTAATCCTGGCTTAGGCTAAGCCCTGTCTGTGAAACCGGGCCTTAGCTGTTGTTTTCAAGAACATCTTAATTAGCTGGTCCAGGTGTGTTTGATTAGGGTTAGAGATAAACTATGCAGGATGGTGGCCCTTGACACCCCCTTTTTTCTCTAAAAGGGGTAGCCAACCCTACTCCTGGAGAGCTACTTTCCACGAGAGTTGAGCTCCAACCCTAAACAAAGTCTCCTGAACCAGCTATCCAGGGTGTTCAGAATTACTTAAAAATTACAGGCAGGTGTGTTTGAGCAGGGTTGGAACTGAACACTGATGAAAGATTGCTCTCCAGGATCAGGGTTGGCTACCTTTGCTATAAAGCAGGGGTGTCCAAAATTGCTAATGGAGAGCCAATGTTCTAAAATATTTAACTTCAACTTGCCCCAACACACTTGACTGAACGTTTCTAGTAACCCTGAATACCTTGATTAGGTATTCAGGACTATATGTGTGTTTGATTATGGTTGGAGCTAAACTCTACAGGGTGGTAGCCCATCAGGAGCAGAGCTGGCTACCCCTGCTCTAACGGTTATATTCAATCTATATTCTAGATCTATATTTAGATTTTTCCCTTAATGACACAGAGAGAAACCCCAGGTAGCTGTTTTTTTGGGGGGTACACAATACTAGTACAATCCTTAAGTTAGATACTAGACATTACAAATATGAACTTTTGGTCTGTACTACAAAAAGTTGCTTGGGTTCATTTTCTGCAGAACATCACCACAGTGAGGGTCAGTATCACAGATGTCAATGACAACGCTCCAGTTTTCAGCTCCGACACCTACAGCAAAAGTATTCTGGTTAAAGATGCCAAGGTTGGAGAGGTGCTGCTGACGCTCTCGGCCACAGATAAAGATGCTGGAAGCAACGCACTTATTAGCTACAGGTAAGATTAAGACTAAACTTCCATTTCTTTAGGATCAATAATATGAAGGCTAAAACAGTAGGTTACTGTTCATAACCCTAGTTCTCTGAAACATCAAGTGGAGAGATCCACCTATTGGAAAGGCATCCGTACCTGACCTCTGCAGAAGAATCCAAGTCTGGCCTGACAGACAGGAGCATAAGCTCAATGTCAGATAAGCACCTGGACATGCTACTTTTCCTCAGTGAGCATATTCGTTTCTCATGCAGCAAGCAGGGCAAGCTTGGTGGATCTCTCCACTCAATGTTTCAGAGAACCAGGGTTACGAACAGTAACCTATTGTTCTCTTTCATCATCTCGTGTTCAAGTTCCACCTATGGGAGATATGGGAAGCATTTTGGCATAAAGGCCTGGCTGGGCCTGAGAAAAACCTTATCTGCGCTGAGAAAAAATTTAGTGCACGAGGAATGAACAAAGAGTGCATGCAAATCACTGAAACAATTGGCTGATGCCAAGGACAGGCCTTGAAAGACAGAAGCTTAAGGGAAATATTTCCTAGGGGCTCAAAAGGCTGTTGAAACAAAGCCTCCAGCACCATGAAGAAGTCCTACTCTGGAACCGCTCTTGTAGCCTCACTCCTTCTCTGAATTGTGAGAGGCAATTCATTAAAGAGAGAATGCGCTCCAGACCCAGAAATATAATATTCTTGAGCGAGATTGAAATAGTTTTTGCTCACATTCACTCTGAAGGTGAGCACTGTGATGTGAGCGAGCACTCGAGCAGTGTTTTGCATAACTTTCTCTCTTGAATCAGCTATAATTAGGCAATCATCTATGTATGTCAGGATCTTGAGCCCTATTAACCTCAGTGGGGCTAAGCCCACCTCCGAACACTCTGGGACTCAGTGAGAGCCCGAAAGGAAGAACCGTGAATTCGTAACATGCGCCTTGGTAGGCGAAATGAAGAAATTTCCTGTTCGGAAGATAAATGCTTAATTGGGATAAAACATCTTTCAGATCGACCAATGTGAGCCAGTCGTTTTGACATACAGAGCAAGCTAGAGCCCCATGGAAGTTGTATTTCTTCAAATGTTTGTTCAACATTCTGGGATCCAGAATGGGATGAAGAGAACTGTCCTTCTTTGGAATTAGGTAACAACAGAATAAAACCCGTGATTGACGGAAGGGAGGAGATTTTGTCTTTCATGTGAGCAGAGCTCTCCTCTGTTTGAGAAAAGATAACTCAGTTGAAATGTGGGGGTTTTCTGGCAAACTCAAATCTGTAAGCTTTAATAATAGTTCGAATCACCCATTCGGGGGCTGACACAGACTGCCAGGCTATTACATGACTCACAAGAGTCCCCCCCACACACCGGAGAACTGCTTAGGGATGCTAATTTGTCCTTAGTGATACAATAGCATCATCTAGTGAACAACTTGGGGTAACATGGGGTTGCTAAGAAATGTTCTATCTTAAAAGTGAATTCATGTGATTTGTTTGAATTTTTGTTTTTTTGGTTTTGGGGAACACTGAAGCAGAAGCCTTTATTAAATTTGTGAGAGCTGTGTGTTGACAGTAGGCGCCCACCTAGGGCCAATATCCAATGCTTTCTAGGGCCGGGAGGGGGTCCCAGTGATGATTGGATGGCATCCTCCTCTTCCCTCTTCTGAGCCACTGAGAAAGCCAGCATCGTCCTCATCCCCAGAATTGGTCAGCTCATCCATTAAAGGGGGTTTGACAGATAAAACATTTTCGAAATGACCCGGGTCACTTTGGTTGGCCCATCTCAAAGAGGCCGCACCTGCATCACCTTATACCCCATAAAAGTCGAACAAACCTAAACCAGTGTTCTGTGTAGCGGCCACTTTGAGTCTGTACCCCCAGAGGCAATGGCTACAATTCTTGGGAAAATCAATAGCTTCTTAAGCAGGTTTAAGGCCCATGCACACCACACAGAAGGGATAGGAATCCCTAGCGACAATGAGGGTGCTGCACACGACTGGTTTCCCCCCGGGGTAGCCGTTGAAGGTTTAGAGAGAGCCATCGACATGAAATAAACAAGTAATCTGACAGGTAGGCAGCAGCAGAACTGGGGAAACTAGCGAGGAAAAAGGCGGGCATTCTGATAAAGACTGCGAGCATGGGCAGCTTGCAGTAATTAGGTCAGCTAACCTGGCTAATAGGACAAATACATCCGGCGGAGGCTGATCCAAAAGTCCGTAAACCCATGAACTGAGAGTAAATATTCCAGAGGTCACAAGGAGCGAATGACAACTGAGGAAAGGTAGTGCATGCAGGTGCTTTATGCACCTTGGTAAGGGACCGTCCCTTACCTGGCATTGAGCACATGCTCCTGTCTGTCAAGCCAGATTTGATGCAATTGGATGCTTCTGCAGAGGTCAGGTACAGATGCCCTTCCCATAGGTGGATCTCGAACATGAGATGATAAATAAGAACGACACACTTTACATGACACCTTTAAGACAGATGGCATGAATGTTGTCTTTCTGTAGGTTCTCTGAAGACTCCTCAGTGGTCGCACTGGATGCTGAAACAGGAGACATCACTTTGACCTCTGACCTTAGTGAGGTCACAGAAGACACGCTGCTAACTCTTACTGCTATAGCGACCGATCATGGAACACCACCAGAATCTGCTGAAGGTTTGGGCTTGGTTTGCAATAATTCCTTTAGTGAATATTGTGTTAAAACAATGCAGATAATGTGTGCAAATAAACATTTCTTATTGGGAGCAGTTAATTCCCCCTTCAGTATTCAAATCTGATCTGATAAACATGTCGAGATTAACATATTTCTTCTCTCTGTAGCTGAAGTCTTGCTCAACTTCAAAATTACCTCTCTCACTGAGAGTGTGGCTTTTGAAAGCTCCTCCTACAAATTCACAATAAAGGAGAATGAACCTGAGGCCTCAGAAGTGGGCAAGGTCAAGGCATTAACAGGTAATCCACTGGTTACGATCAGATATAACATGAAGTCACACGAGGATGTCTTCTCTGTGGATGGTGAGGGAACCATAAAAGCTCTCAGACCGCTGGACAAGGAGGAAGAGGAGTGGTACATCCTCACAGTAGAGGCCATAGACTCCAGAACTCCTCCAAACACTGCAGAGACAACGGTACTATTCTTGATATTATACGGGAAGCTAGCTAAAATACAAGTTGAGTAGCTGACCTTTGGACCTTTGTGTAACTAAAACTGTTTGCGTTCACATATTTGCAAAGAATACGTTTCTGGCCTAAGTCTATGTTAAAGTCTAAAGTCAATGTTTCTCTTCTTAAAAGAAAGCTGCCATAGGGCTCATTTATATTTGCCTTTCTTTCTCTCACAATCTTCAGGTCAACGTTCAGGTTGAGAATGTGAATGAGGCTCCTGTGTTTGACAATGAAATATATGAAGCAGAAATTTTCAGTATCTCTCCATACAAATTCCCTATAGTGAAGGTCCAGGTAAGTGTGGCTGGGCATAGATATCAGTTATAAATGTAGTCAGATGTATTTTATATATAAGTGGTGTATGGTGTTTGTTTGCTAAAGTAAGCATCATCATTGCTATTGTTTACAAGCAGGGTTAGTCATTTTGAAAAAAAAAAATATATATATATATATTCTATATATTAATTATATAGAATTACATTTAAGGATATCTAGAGAGAAGAATATCATAGAGACTTCTTCAGATTGGTTTGGTGTCTGAAATAGTAACTATTAGCATCTAAGCTACTAGCCATCAAATTTACCAAAAGGAAATGCACGACAAAGCACAAAATTATATATATTAGAAGCAATAGACTAAAAAAATTGTTCATTGCATTTATTAAAATGTTTTTTGTTTTTTGTAAGTTGTTATGTAAGTTATGTTTTTTTGTCCCTCAGGCATCGGACCCTGATGTGGGCGAGAGCTCAGAACTGCAGTATTCCCTGCAGGAGTCCACAACTCTGCTGGATGTGGAGGAAAACACTGGTCAGATCTACGTACTGGATGCATCCAGTTTTGAAGACAATCTGTTCACCTTTCATGCTAAAGCCACTGATAAACATGGACTGTTCACAACTACAACAGTACAGGTGAGCAGAAACAAAGAGAGAGAAAAGAGAAAGCTTTTGGAAGACTTTCAAATGGCCAATGGCATTTTGATTGAGAATGGAGCAGTAAAACAGAGCAGTCAATGCTAAGAAGAAAATTCAAAGATCAAAACAAGCTCCTGTGTTTGCCACCTACAGATCACCGTGAAAAAAAGTGCAAGTGACAATGTCGTGGTCATCTCCCTAAACCAGCCCGTGTTCACAGTTGAGAAGAAGATACCAGAGATTGAAGAGTGAGTAGGAAAATTGCCATTTCCCAGCCCACTTTGCATGGGGATAGAAGGGAAATTGAATCACTGTAGTGCGATTTAATGTTTTAATATGTGTTTACCCAAATAGTTCACCCAAAAATGCACCCATTTTGTCATTATTTACTCACCCTTATATCATTCTAAACCCTGATGCTGTTGATTTTCCACTGTAAGACAAAAGGAAAGTTTTTTTTTTTCTTCAAAATTGCAGCACTTTTCATTTAACAACAGTTCACAGTGACCGTGGGACTATCAAGCTCCAAAAAAGAAGTCCATATGTACACCATTCCAAGTCTTCTAAAGTCATACAATAGCTGAAACAGCAGCTATTAGCATCTACGCTGTTAACCATCAAATTTACCAAAAGAAAAAACATGACAAAGCACAAAATTGTATATTAGACTTTAGGAGACTTGGAATGGTGTGCATGTGAACTATTTTTTGGATAACCAATTTTGTTTAAATGAATCATTCTTTTGAGTGAGTTCTTTTCAAACAAACTTGTTCTTCCAGTTCCCTAGATCAGACTGAATGATTCATTGGTACTTTTTTCTCAGATCCATGAAGAAAGTTTTAGGCTGGACTGTGAAAGTCCTCAGTGTGAGAGCCGAGGATGGGATTGAGATGCGCACCATTCTCAGAGACTCTTCAGACAAGACTTACATCAGTTTCATTGCCATGGACTCCAGTGGAGCTGTCATCAAAGCCACAGAGGTCAAAGAGTAAGTCAGTTTTATAGGAGCTGTGCAATCTGCAATACATTCATAACTCATGTTCTTTAACAAAAACATGAGTTTCACAGTTCTGCTTTTAAACCCTTTGGCCTGCATGCCTACTAGGTTTCCATTGTAGACGTCTTTACAAGACGTGATTTTGAGGGATCTGAATTGTGTCGACTCCCACAGGAAACTGCAGAGTAATCACGATGAATTGAAAGTGGAGCTGGAGAAGGTATTTGATTCCGATTTGGAAATCAAAGTAGAGGAAGGTTCTGGAATCTCTGAAGATTCTGAAGATTCCAGTGCAGCAGTCATCATTGCTCTCAGTGTTCTGCTGGCTATAAGCATCGTGGGATTTGTCGCTGTGTTGACTGTCTGTCTCGTTAGGTAAGTAGTAGTCGTTTTTTTATTTGGATTTCAAACACGCAGTCTGGCTCACACTGAACAAACATGGTACTGGTGACCTGAAAACCATTTCCAACTGAAAAATAACCAACAAAGTCAACACGAAACAACCAACCCCATTTACTTTAAATCTTTCCCTGCCATTGACAAGATTTTCCATTATTTATGACAACACTTCCGCCAAAGTTGTTGACCGTTGTTTTCACTGTTTCTGTATATGGTAGGGGGCTGTCGAGATGCTGTACTGAAAGAGTACAGCATCTTAGATCTAAAAACAAGCAAAGAAGAAGATCTGCATGAACCAGAATGATAGAAGTTGCTTATGCACAATTTAGCTATTGTGATCATTAACCATTCCACAGCATATAAATCAAAATTGTCTAATGTTACAGAGAAAAATGTCGAAACTACAAAGACTGAAGCTTTGGGGGTGTTGATGGACTCGATCTATTCCATCTATATTGTGATCATAATTCCTAATCCGATCCGGACAATGTCTTTGACAAAACGCAATTTTATCCCTCCACATGCCATAGTTGGGTTCATTGTTTGCCGATCCCTGATCTAGGCCAAACAAGCAGGATATTATATATTAACCACTAATCAAACAGTTATTTAATCTTTGTTTTAGGTAATGCAGCTTATATAAGTCATTCCATTTCAATAAAAAATAAAAAGCAGCTTTACCACTGGCATATGTGGAGATGCTCTGGAAGGTGAACTTGACCTTCAGGAGGGTAGTAGTCCTTCCCAAATCCAACGCATACTTGTTCAAACAAGTGAAACTCCCATTTTACACCATCACACCAATTTCTGATGGATAAACCCAAATTCCGGCTTACATATGTTGTATGGTTGCTGTAACACTCAGAAATATGTCAAATTACAGAAGTAAAAAATGGGGGTGTAAAGATGGCTTAGTGATTATATATATTTTTTGCTGCCTCAGGATGAAGAAAATGAAGAAGGACACAGATTCTGACAGAGAGAGCTTCAATATTGGCAAACCTAAGATATCCAGTATTGACAAAAGTTTTACATTTCACAAGTAAGTGCCAATATACAGTTTTGTTAAAGAGCAGATACAAACGTATACTCTCATACTTGCTAAAAATTTGTCCTCAAATACAAAATGTGCTTTAGTTTGTTTGACTAAACATGTTTCTTCTGTTGATAGCAAAAAAGAAGACGACAAAGAGGTAAAGCACTCGATTCAGATGCCTTCGTTAATGATAAATCAATGAAGTACAATTCGGACAATATTCAGTTTGTAGAACTGAAATGCTTAAAGTTTAAAATGTTCTGTTTTTCAGGTTAAGTTTAGTAACACACCCGATTCTGAAAGAGATTCCGAAAATGACACGGATTTGAGTAACGGCAACAGTATCTCTGCCCTCTGAAAACACATTGATGCTCCATCCTTCTCAGAACAAGACTTTACGAGGTTTAAAATGAATTCTGACACACTGTTAAAGCTCAGTTAATGAAAAATGGCAGTTGAAATGTTCCATAGCCAACATTTTTGTTATGTATTTTTATATTTGTTTGAGTACTCCAACATTAGCTTAGCAACACGCTAACACCAGACTACTGAAATCAGTAGAGTTGAGTTTCCTGTGCACTTCTTGTGTTGCTGCCTATGCAGAAGGTTCCACATCAGTCACCATTTCAGACTCACCTAGTTTTGGAACAGAGCAAATATCTCCTTTTGTATCGATGTTTTCTTTTCTTTTAAGTAATATTAGCATTTTGCTAATTAATTTTCTATGTGGTCTTTCACAAAGGGACATCCCAAAACCTGCTTACACGTAACAGTAGGCTTTTGCACTTTAACCAGCTCAGCTATAACTGTGTATCAAAATTATGTGCCGCTTTTAATTTGTATCTTTGATGTAAATATCCATCAGAATGATTAAACTTCTTAAAATATTTCTTAATCATATTGTGTGTGTGTGTGTGTAATTATCACAGACCAATCCACAAACCTCACACTTTAAACCTAGCAAGCTCCTGAAGATTTGGGCTGTGTTCAGAACAGCATACTAGCACACTATTTCTGCGGTATGCAGTGCACAGTATGATTTAGTGAGACATACTAAATGCCAAAATGTGCAGTATACAAACTTATTAGATTCATCTGATCTGAATGGCAATCACATGCATTTTTTTTTTTCCTGAATGCAACATACTATTTTTCTGAAATGATTATCATTGCATTTACAGCATACTACTTAGTTTTTACCAAAAAAATAATAGGAAGTATGCAGTGTACACTATATAGTATGCTGTAATATTCTATTCCAAATACAGCCATTTTAGCAACAAGTTACACTCACAACAGAAAGAAAAAAAATCATCCCACAACCTGCTTTTTGGACTCGGTTCATAATTAAATCATATTAAAATTTTATTAAGTTATATCCTATATTAAAATAAAATGAAAACAGAAAGACTGAGAGAGAAATCAAATACAGAGAACGCAAGAATGACATCCAATAGATTATGGAATGTATTTCGGTAAATAAAATAGAGCTCCAACTGTTCCATCAAATGTGCAATATTCCGGCCACAAATGATCTGAGCCTGAAAACAGCACCGTAAGTTTCTATATACACAACGTAGGTATATATATATACACAGTAGATTTATATATACAGTATACTGCGCTTGAATGGATATATACTGTATACATATACCTTACAGAAATAATATATATATATATATATATATATATATATATATATATATATATATATATATATAAACCATCTCATTTACAAAGCCAGGCAACATCTAGAAGATTCTTTACAGAATCAAGGTTCTTGTGGTTCGTTCTTTCTTTTCAATATACAAAGTAAACATAGTTTTTGATATCCACCACAGAGAAAAAAAACACAGCAAGGCCATTTCAGCCTCACGTCTGTAAGTACAAAACTGGCACAGAAGACAATCGTAATTATAATAATAATACACGTGAATAAAAACGCAAATTAAATTATGCACTGATGGGACTAAAACGCTGTAAACCTTTTCCCTGTTTCACTGCAGGCTCGAAAACAAACCACTTCAAAACAAATAAACCAACAAAATTACGGCTTAAAAAAGGGGGAAAAAAAAAAACTGCCCTTTGACAAAAATAAGCTCCAGCTGATATCGTTCGTTTTTCGTTCTGTTCGATTAATGCGGAGCTCAGTTGATGAAGAGCAAGGCCAAAGGGCGGGAAAAGAAAAAAATGTTGACAAATCGGACTTCAATTACTCTTAAAAAGACAAAACTGAACAGCATGGTGAACGAAAATGGTGAAATGCGAAAAAGGAGGGACGTGAAAGCAACGTCACAAAGCTGAGGGGCGTGTCCCTCCTTTTCCGTTTGAAAGTTTGGCAACCACAGCGATAGTGGCCTCAACTGTGCGTGACAGCGTTTCCAGAGCATCCTGTGCAAGGGCGTGGCCACACCCGCCTGACTCCGCCTCCTGGAGCGAGCAGCTCCGCCCCTCGGCAGCGTCTGGCAGGCTGGACAATAAAAGCACCGAGTCGGCAGAGGCGGAGGAAGTTGAGGGCACTTCCTCTCTTTCTGGCTCCGCCTCCTGCTCTTGCGGTTCCTTCCGCCCATCTTCCTCTTCCTCCTCCTCTCTTCCTGCTATCTGCGGTGGAGGTTCATCTGCTCTGCCGAATGCCTCGGGAAGGGAGGAGGATGACGACGAAGATGATGATGATGACGATGATGACGACGAAGCGTCCATTTTCTTTTCCTCAAGGGACGCACTGTCGGGAGAGGGAGGGTCATTTTCTGTTCCCGGGTCGATGAGGGAGGAGTCTCGTGTTTCAGTGTCCGAAGTGCTGGTGGGCGTTAACGCCTCCCCAGGCTCCGCCTTCTGCTCAGAGCAGGGAGCCAATGAGGAAGAGGTCGAGGGAGGGCAAATGTTGCTTCCACCGCTGTCTCCTGGACGATCGTCAGCACTGCTGCTCACCCTCCGCCGCTTCACTGGAGTCACGCCCTCCTCGTCCACTGAGAGATCAAATAAAGTGATGTCATCAAAGCACAATACCCATTTAAAAATGATCATTTTTATCATTTTAAAATGCATTTTTATGGTGCATTTTTAGAAATGGTTTTAATGTGTGATTAAAGTTATGTCTCATTTATAGCATCTTTGAGTACCATGAAAAGTGCTTTTTAAATAAAATTATATTAAACATAATACTGTTATTATGTATAATAAATACAGTTTTCTGTCATCTTAAATTATTGTTATTAATGTTAATTGTTTAAGATGTGCTTTTGGTAATTTTTAAGATGCTTCTTTTTTTTGTACTCCTAGCTGTTGCTACCATTTGTATTAAAAATACATAAATAAATAAATGTTATATTTTACATAAAATAATTCAAAGCCATGATGAAAAAGAAATGCATATTCCCTTTTGTGCCTCTACCTGTTCTGCCCTACCATTTTTATTAAAGGGAACCCCTGGTGTTAAGACTTGTATGGCTTAATATAACATAATGATGTCTCTTACTGAAATATGTAGTAGAAAACTCATGAAAGATTTACGTTATTTAAAAAATCCATGACAAATTTGGACAATGGGCAGCGCCATTTTGTTTGCGTTCTATGTCGATGACGTCGAATGGCTGCACTCACTGAGTTACTGACACTGTCCTATTGCTATTTTTAACGCAACACAACTCGGAATATAATATACTATGCCACATTGTGCAGCTTTTGGTTGTAATTTTCAGTCGATGAGCCACAAGAGAAGCGATGTAAGTCCTTACTGCTTTACTAGTGATAAGAGGAGAAAAGAATGGGAAGTTGTGAAGAATGTGGATGAATAAAACTTCCTAACTAATAAATAATTAATAATAATAATAATTCTTCTTATTGTTGTTGTTATTGTTACTATTATGATTATTATATTTCAAATAAAATAATTCAAAGCCATGATGTACAAAAAATGTATACTTTTTGATGCATTTTTTGTGCCATTTTTATTAAAATTGTTTTATAATTTGAATAGTTGAAAATGAAAATTATCCCATGATGTGCTCACCCTCAAGCCATCCTAGGTGTACAGTATATGAGTATCTTGTGTCAGACGAGCACAGTCGGAGTTATATTTAAAAATATCCTGGCTCTACCAAGCTTTATAATAGTAGTGAATGGGAGGGCATGATTTTGAGGCCCAAAAAAGTGTATCCATCCATCATAAAAGTACTCCATATGACTCCAGGGCGTTAATACAGGCCTTCTGAAGTGAAGCGATGGGTTTTTGTAAGAAAAATATCCATATTTAAATCTTTATAAACTAAAATAACTAGCTTCTAGCAGACAGCCATACACAAATCGAGAAACAGTGGAAGAGTAACCTCTGACCCGTCGCATGATTGTTTGAATCGTGAGAGGCGTCTAAGCTTACGATACTCCTACATCCTACGTCATACATCGCATCAGGAGTTACTCTTGTGGCGCAAGTTGACTTGCGCAGTATGCGTATGGTCGTCCGCCAGAAGCTAGTTATTTTGGTTTATAAAGTTTTAAAAATGGATATTCACTACCATTACAAAGCTTGGAAGAGCCAGGATATTTTTAAATATATCTCCGATTGTATGTCTGAAAGAAGATCATATACACCTAGAACGGCTTGAGGGTGAGTAAATCTTTTCATATATAATTTTCATTTTGAGGGGAACTATCCCTTTACAATAAATAAACAAATATTAATAATATTATATTTTAAATTAAATAATTCGAAGCCATACATGAGGGCGATTTAAGTGTGTCTGTGATGTTGACACCTTTGACTTTGCGTTCCTTGGCCTCCATCTCTAATGTGGCGCGGTGCTGCAGACACAGTCTGCATTTGGACAGCAGCTCCTGTAGAGCCGGACCTAGAGCCGGATCCAGCTGCTGAGGGGCGTAAACCGACAGCACCAGCAGCAGCGCACGCAGATCCTTTAACACAGACACAGACAGAGGAATGAGTAAAGAGCAATGGAGCGCTGGCCGTGATGTGAGGAGGGAGCTGTACTCACCGCGTTCAGGAGGCTGCTGGTCTTGCTCATCTCTGCTCTCTGATTGGTCAGCTCAGGCTGCAGGCTGTGGTACTCGTTCAGTAGGTTGGTCACCAACACATTAACGAGATTCGAGCAGCTCTGGCCTGATAACACCTGCACCTGCACCTGAACACACACACACACACACACACACACACAAATCAAGTTTCAACCTGCAGCAGGACAGGCTCAGTGTCAAAGAGTAAAGCAACAACTTTTAGGCTTTACAAAATAAACTCAACTTTGGGTTAAACATGTCACCCTTGTAATTATAACAGGGGTTCAGCCTGTTATTAACCTAGGGTTATGAAGCTTTGCAATGCTAATCATAAACACATCAGAATTAGGTGTCAAACACGTTGGTGTCAATTAGGTGTCAAACGCGTTGAACTGGATAAAGACAACCCATTACATTCAAACTGCATAAGGAGTTGATGTGTGTGTATTTACTTTATGTAAGAAGCAGGTGAGGAAGGAGTAGGCGATGTTGTTGTTGAGGAAGTTTCTCTCATCCATCAGGATGCATTTCATGTATTCTCCAAATGCCGGATCCTCACACAGCAGCTTCACACAGGACTGAGCCATCGCACACTGACAGAGAGAGACAGCAGAGACTTCATGAAACACACATCTGACCAACTTCTTACTGGATGAGGCTGCTTTGTTTTCATAGTTATGTGTCTGAAATATCTCCACCTCTAGTGTCGCCCATATAAGGCATCAAGCAGAGATGATATATAGTTGCATATGTATAAAAATGATCATTTTTAACATTTAAAACTTGTACCTTGTTAGGAATGCTTTTAATGTGTGATTAATGCTGTGTGTCTCATTTAAAGTGTTTGAGTACCTTGAATAAAATGTATTTTGATATTTATGTATTATGATGATACACGCGCACATATACATATATACACACATATATATATATATAATATATATATATATATATATATATATATATATATATATATGTATATGTATATATGTGTGTGTGTGTGTGTGTATATATATGTATATATGTATGTATAAGATGTATATATGATGTATAAGATGTATAATAAATGCATAATCCCTTTTTGCACTCCGAACAATCAATCGATCAATTAAACAAAATCAATCGATCAATAAAAAAAAATATTATTAAATTTATAAAATGTATAATAAATGCATACTCCCTTTTTGCACTCCTAACAATAAATAAATGAATAAAATGTATTATTTTGTAATGTGTATAACAAATGCATATTCCTTTTGCACTCCTAACAATAAAAAAATAAAAAATAAATGTTATTATTAATTTGTAAGATGTATAATAAATGCATACTCCCTTTTTGCACTGCTAACAATAAATAAACAAATAAATAAATAAATGTTATTATTAATTTGTAAAATGTATAATAATGTATACAAATGTATAATAAATTAATAATAATTATTAATTATTATTATTTTATTATTATTAAAATATAAGATAAATATAATCAAATGTAAACTATGTAAATAAATAATTCAAAGCAATGCATGACAGTGATTTTACCAGTTTCAGGCACTCCACATCCCATCATGTTTAACAACACCTCTTACCTGTGATAAAATCACTGTACCACATGACCTCTAGTGTCTTATTGCTTTAGCACAGTGTGTCTGTGTCTGTGTGCGTGCACGCTTGTGTGTGTGTGTGTGTGTGTGTGTGTGTGTGTGAGATGACTAAAAAGGTTTTACCTGAGATTGAGCAAGTTCTGTCCAGAGTTTGGGAAAGAGAGCCAGATGTAGAGGAAGTCCTTCATATGCGATCAACACACCTGCACACGTGAATAAACACCATCAGCACAAACACACACTCAGTGAGATTTAAGAGCTGAGAGAAAGAGAGAGAGAGAGAGAGAGAGAGAGAGAGAGAGAGAGAGAGAAGTGTTCTTACTCAGTTTCACCAGAGTCTCTGTGAACTTCTCACAGTTGATGGCGACTCGACAGAGCAGGTGAATGAACTGATGATACGACAGGAAGTAGTCCAACAACATCCTGTCATACACCTCATCTTTACCCTACAGGAAAAACAAATACACACTCTATGAACAACTAAAGCTCAGCATGTAAAGTGATTCACTCGTTGGCCTCATACACACCTTACTGGTCTCCACCATTGAGGGCAGCAGGCACATGTTGAGCTCCGGTCTGGGAGGACGAATGTTGTTCTTTCCGCCCATCAGCTTGATATTCTCTCTACAGGGCAGATACGGCCCAAACGACACTATAAAACACACACAGTGTTACACCACGTGCTGACGATATTATTATTATTTCTTTATTAATTAGTATTTTTTAATGCCATGTCAGCAACAAGGCTATCTTCACAATAAACAAAAAGCTATATAAGAAATTTAAGATTAATAGAAGATAAAAAAGTGCTCTTCATGTGCCCCTGTTATGTTTTTGTGTGTGTGTGTGTGTGTGTGTGTGTGTGTGTGTGTGTGTGTGTGTGTGTAATAGAGCTGTTTGTGAATGTAAAAGGTCTGTAAAGTTTCAGAGAACAAAGTGCACGACACTGTAGATGTAGCTGAGGCCTGGAAGGGTTTGGTTTTCTTTGCTGCCAAAGCAAATCTACTTTGCATGTACTTCAAAATAATGAGGACTCAAGCTTGAATTGATACGGTAAAACCAACGCTATTGTTACTGTTTGTATCAATGTGTATCAAGTGCTGAGGAAAATCTGTGATGCTGTATGAATGAAGCCTTTGGCGGGACTCACTGGGGATGTTGCTGTGGTGGTAGGTGCAGTGGTTGTGCTGCAGGAAGGGCACAAGAGTGTGCAGGAAGTCATGAGGACTCAAGAGCACCAGCTCCTTCAGCACATCTGAGGATGAACACACATGGTTAGATCACACACATCTGCTACTTTGGATTATTTCTAAAACAGTGCTTTTATTTTGGGGATGTGGCGACGCACCCAGACAGGCGTTACGCAGTTCCGGTGGGCTGTAAGAGTTCAGCAGCGTCAGCAGCTTGTGAGCAAAATCAATCCTCTCCTGCCACTGGATCAAAGCCTGCTTCACATCTACACACAACATAAACGATCAGTTATTGACATGTACAAGTGCTTTATGGGCAATCAAAACCTTTGTACTGCATGTTAAGGTGTGTTATGGGTAATATGGTGCTTAAGTATTGATGCTTCAGGTGTATTACGGGTAATGAGTAGTTTTGTACTACACGTTAAGGTGTATTATGGGTAATGTGTACTTTTGTACTACACTTTAAGGTGTATTATGGGTAATGTGTACTTTTGTACTAAATGTTAAGGTGTATTATGGGTAATGAGTACTTTGTATTGCACAGTTAGGTGTATTATGGGTAATAAGTACTTCTGTACTACACGTTAAGGTGTATTATGGGTAAAGAGTAATTTTGTACCATACGTTAAGTTGTATTATGGGTAATGAGTACTTTTGTACTGTACAGTTAAGTGAATTATGGGTAATGAGAACTTTTGTACTACACGTTAAGGTGTATTATGGGTAATGAGTACTTTTGTACTGTACAGTTAGGTGTATTATGGGTAATGTACTTTTGTACTACACGTTAAGGTGTATTATGGGTAATGAGTATTTTTGTACTATACGTCAAGTTGTATTATGGGTAATGAGTACTTTTGTACTACACATTAAGGTGTATTATGGGTAATGAGTACTTTTGTACTATACGTCAAGTTGTATTATGTGTAATGACTACTTTTGTACTACACGTTAAGTTGTATTATGGGTAATGAGTACTTTTGTACTACACGTTAAGATGTATTTTGGGTAATGAGTACTTTTGTACTGTACAGTTAGGTGAATTATGGGTAATGAGTACTTTTGTACTACATGATAAGGTGTATTATGTGTAATGACTACTTTTGTACTACACGTTAAGTTGTATTATGGGTAATGAGTACTTTTGTACTACACGTTAAGATGTATTTTGGGTAATGAGTACTTTTGTACTGTACAGTTAGGTGAATTATGGGTAATGAGTACTTTTGTACTACATGATAAGGTGTATTATGTGTAATGACTACTTTTGTACTACACGTTAAGTTGTATTATGGGTAATGAGTACTTTTGTACTACACGTTAAGATGTATTTTGGGTAATGAGTACTTTTGTACTGTACAGTTAGGTGAATTATGGGTAATGAGTACTTTTGTACTACATGATAAGGTGTATTATGTGTAATGACTACTTTTGTACTACACGTTAAGTTGTATTATGGGTAATGAGTACTTTTGTACTACACGTTAAGGTGTATTATGGGTAATGAGTACTTTTGTACTACACGTTAAGATGTATTTTTGGTAATGAGTACTTTTGTACTGTACAGTTAGGTGAATTATGGGTAATGAGTACTTTTGTACTGTACAGTTAGGTGAATTATGGGTAATGAGTACTTTTGTACTACACGTTAAGGTGTAATATGGGAAATGTACTTTTGTACTACACGTTAAGGTGTATTATGGGTAATGAGTACTTTTGTACTACACATTAAGGTGTATTATGGGTAATGAGTACTTTTGTACTATACGTCAAGTTGTATTATGGGTAATGAGTACTTTTGTACTACACGTTAAGGTGTATTATGGGTAATGAGTATTTTTGTACTATACGTCAAGTTGTATTATGGGTAATGAGTACTTTTGTACTGTACAGTTAGGTGAATTATGAGTAATGAGTACTTTTGTACTACACGTTAAGGTGTATTATGGGTAGGGCTGGGCGATATGGCTGAAAACTATCACGATATCAGTGTTTCATATCGGTCGATATCGATAATTGATAATTTTTTCTGACCCATTTAAAATAAGGACCAGGAGAAAAATATATTACATTTAAACATTTTTATTTTAAACTTAACCTTCCTCTGATCATAATCCCCTCAGTTATTAAGACAGAAATGTCAACAACCATGGAAAACTCAAATAATTAAAATGTTGTGCGGTGTTGCAGCTACAGATGTTGTTGGTTGAATACGGCTGTGCTCTAAAGGGTGAGCGCGGCTAAGGTGGTACATCAAGTTCATGGTATTACCAGTCTTGCATAATTTGCAGACGACATTGGTCTGACTACGGTCAGACTTATAATATCCAAAAAAAACTGCCATACTGGCGAGCTGACTTTTCCTCTTTTATTTACAATTTCCTCGCTCGCTGCGGCACTCATTTTCTGTTTATTAGTTGCCGGTTACTGAAGAGGAATCCAGCAGACCAGCACGAGACAACGATATGGTGCAACCAAACTTGATACTGTTACATGATTGGCTGTTAGCGTGTCACTCCCTACGTTGCTAGGTTACCAGAGAGCGAGTGCCTTTGTTAATGCAACCAAACTTGCTTCGCAACCTCTGTTTTCTTCCGACGAGGAATAAAAAAAATCTCGAACGTTTTAATCGAACACATTTTTTATTGATATCGATCACGTGTCTATCGCGATACATATCGTTATCGTTTTATCGCCCAGCCCTAATTATGGGTAATGAGTATTTTTGTAAAACACGTTAAGTTGTATTATGGGTAATGAGTACTTTTGTGCTGTACAGTTAGGTGAATTATGGAGTTGTTTATTTAAGGTGCATTATGGATGCTGTGTGGATAGTCCACACTTAAACTCCAGTTTAGGTGTGTGGTGTATTGTGGGTAATGCACTACCTTTACGTTGTAAGTAGGGTCGTGTTGCCTTTAAAACAGACAGGAAGATGGACAGCAGCTCCACTAGATCACCGGTCACATGACACGCGGTGGCCTCATGGTACATCATGTGCAGGGTATTGAAGGACTGCAGACACAGAAATAGTTAGTTGTAGATGACAGTCCATTAAAATACGAAGAAGAGTGAATGAAGAGAGCGTGAATACCTCAGTCATCAGGATGAGTCCTCTGTTGAACACCACCAGCAGTCTATCCTCATCGTTCTCCAGCAGGATACGGAAGGCACTGAGAGTGTACAGAGTCTTATTATGAACGGAAATGGCTCCATCTTGTGAAATATTCAGCGAGACTTTAAAGAGACAGTGTATGTACCTGATGAGAGTGGTCCAGCAGGAGCGTCCGTCCAGACAGCGCAGGTAACAGCTGATGGTGGTCTTCTTGAACTGCTTCACATCCTCCAGCTCTTCCTCTCTCATATCAGGCCTCTGAGCTACAAACAACTGCATCAGGTTAAACAACTCCTCCACCGCCTGCAGAGAAAGAACAAACATGCTGTTATTTGACGGAACTGAATGAACCTGAATGAAGCTTCAGACATTATATTCCTTCGGACAGAAACACAGTGAGAAACAAGGAGACACTTCATGAAAATAGGCTTGAAACTAAAAAAAAAAAAAAAAAGTTTTTCACATTACTGTTTTACTGTATTTTTGATCAAATAAATGCAGCCATGGTGAACAGAAGAGACTTCTTTCAAAAACATTAAAAAAAAATACATTAAAACTTCAGACTTTTGAACAATAGTGTAGTTACTGATAAACTTTCCCATCAACTAAAGAAAAACACTTTTGATCATATTTCTTATGTGAACTTTGGTAACAGGGTCGGACACTACTGTACTCACCCCCGGGTACTGGCTGGCGTGGGGTGTGAGATTTTTGAAGGCCCACTGTATGTTCTGGTGTGACGCCAGCTGGCGGGTGAAAGCTGGCGACTGCTCGCAGCACATGCGCAGGATGGCGTAGTATGCTGGCAGCATCCCACGGTTGAACAGCACCACCTCCTGATCGTCGTGATCGGCCAGGATGTAGTTGAAGGCAATGTTTTTAGTGACGACAGGGTTTTGGACAATGAGACGCACGTTCTCACTGCAGTCCACACAGACGTTATACCAGAAGGACAGGAGAGCCTGCTTGTTGTGATTAGTGGCGATGGCTGGCTCTGATAACTTGGGCTGTGAGATAGAAAGAGACACATAAGAGCAGGGCTGTACAATATATCAAATTAAAATCAGTATCACGATATGCGTGACTGTCAAATCGTTTAGGCTGCGATTGAATTAAGTAAATATCCACATCATTATATTCACGTGCCCTCATAATCTTTAATCAAAATATCTTCCCCTCCCTCTTGCAGTATCATCTCTTCTCTTCTCTGATGACATGTTTATTGGCATGAGGGCGGGGCAACCTGTCACTCACATGAGATACACCAATAACAAACCACAACCATCCAACCAATTCACCACGGACAAAATCAAGTCCCGCCCTACATTTGTTCTTGTTTGAGAAGCCGTTTCACTCTGATATACATCACAATAGGGAAGAAAACACTATTGCAACTTCCATTTCATCATATGAGCACCTAAAAAATGCCTTCATCTGCATGTGAAGTACCTGGAAGAGGTTCCAGAGGTCCATGAAGTAGCTGGAGAACATGAGCTTCTCGGTTTTGGAGATGAGGCAATAGGTCATGAAGCTGAAGTACTGCACCAGTTTGGTGGTCCCGTGCACGGGCACGTCCACGTAGAGTTTGGCCCGGCCCAGCAGGCCCAGCAGCAGGTTGTAGACCTGGTGCAGAACCACGGTGGTGTCGGGACTCAGCGGGAGGTCCCGCGTGGGGATGTGAAGAGAGCGCGTGGAGCGGAACATCTGACGGAAGGAGTTGCTCGGGATGAGAGACACCAGAAGATACGCCGCAGCTAAGAGAGAAATGTATTGAATATATCACAAAATAATGCAAAGTCTGACGTTTTACCAGTAAAATTAAAGATAAGTCTAGCTGATTATGCTTTAAAATGTTATCTAATGCATATTCAGACATTTTAAAGTGTGAGTTAAGTGTGCAAGTAGTTCTTATGCATTTATTTATACAAGCAAGATTTTATGTTTTTGAAAGAATCTCTTCTGCTCACCAAGGCTGCATTTATTTGATCAAAAATACAGTAAAAACAGTAAAATTGTGAAATATTGTTGCAATTTAAAATAAATGTTTTCTATGTGAATATATTTTAAAATGTTATTTATTCCTGTGATCAAAGTTGCATTTTCAGCCTCATTACTCCAGTCTTCAGTGTCACATGATCCTTCAGAAATCATTCTAATATGATGATTTGATGCTCAAGAAACATTTCTGATTATTATCAATGTTGAAAACCAGTGTTCTGCTTAATATTTGAGTGGAGAAATTATGCTGAAAATTCAGTTCTCATTTAAATTGTAATAATATTTCACAATATTACTGTTTTTACTGTGTTTTTGATCAAATAAATGCAGCCTTGGTGAGCAGAAGAGACTCTTCCATAAACATAGCGTATATGAGTGTGTACTGTTGTGTAGACATGTTCTTACACGTTCGGACACGTGGGTAGTTGTGTGCCAGCAGAAACCTCTCCACCCAGTTCTCCATGTTCTGCAGGACCCAACTGTGAGCCAGCTTATTACGAGGAGTCTGGACGGCCAACCAGTCTAAACACTGAGACGGGTTATACTCGATCACCTGACACAGACAAACAGGGATTAGACACTCAGATCAGTGAGGCAGATGCAACATTTGAAGTTCTCCAAACAACCACAACTCATCATTGACACAAATCTCATGACTCATATATATAGCACCATTTCAGTGGAGAAGTAAGAAGGTATATGAATGATGGGACTGTCTGTGGGCCGATTTACCTCCCAGATCCTCTGCAGGATGTAGGACGCGAACGAGGGCATTCCAGGAGGACCAGCAGCAAACTCCATCAGCATCGTCAGCAGCTTGAAGAACGGATTCGCTGCCTGTCAGGCACGCACACAAGGTTAGTTAGTGTGTGTAACTATTGTGTCAATAATGCAACAATGGTTGTGAGATTTGTTTTTACCTCTGGAGTCAGCTTAGCGATTGAGGTGAAAAGCATTGACACGATCTACACCACAGAAGAACACAAACCATGACAACATCGATTATGAGTAGGGTTTGTGTTACAAACCTGTAGCTGTTATAATTAGCTTCATATATAAACACTAGAAGTCTATGGTGTGCCCTCATTTGGGCATCTTACATGTTCTGCCAGGCGGTTGTTGTATCTGCAGAGGCTGAATATGAGGTTGCAGGTCTGTCTGATGTTGATGCTGTCCCTGATGTGCTGGAACAGGAAGGGAAAACCTTTTCCTCCGGTCAGTGCGGCCATGTCACTCTGAGACAGAGTCAAATGCCTGCAGGCAGACAGATACAAATGATCAGACGAGTAGATATTACCAAGACAAAGGCTCAATTATAAAGACATTTTTTTCTACTATATTACAGTAAAAACGACTGATGCAATGTTTTGCAACTCTGTTTGCTGACGCTAATGGTGCAGAAATTACACTTTTAACAGCTCCAATATAAGCTTAATTTTCTGTAAATGATTTTGGGGTGAAATATGGCCCATTATGGGTGAAATATGCGATGTTTTTGTGAAATATTTCAGTGTGCACCTCTCAGATCTAGACTGCTCCACCAGCAGAGCTATGAGAGCGATCATCTTCTCCAGAGCAGCCGGACGGTACTTCTCCTCTGCCAGCGAGAGGATGTCCTCCTCTTCATCCTCCTCCCCCTCCTCTTCCTCAGATAACACCTCCACCTGAGGCTGAGACAGAGAGACTGACATTATTATCTGAGATCAGGGCAACTTTAAATCAAACATGAACTACCCTGATGAAACAGCACTTACATTTTCAGGTCCTTTTGTGCCCATGTAGAAATGCACCATAATAGAAATGGCTTGCAAAGACAAGAGGAACTGACTCTGTGAGGACAAAAAGAAGAGACACATTATGAAAAGAAGAAAATAAAGAATATTCTTTAAAAATTGTAAAAATAAATAAATAAATAAATAAATACATAATAAAATTATATAAGTTAAAATAATAAATACATAAGTAAAATATGCAAATAAATAATAAAATTAAATAAGTAAAAATGAATACAATTAAATTAAATAAGAAAAATTAAATGAATGAATAAAAAAAATAAAATTAGTAAAATAAAGAAATATATAAAAATAAGTAAAAATACTTGGTAAAAAAAAAAAGTAGTAAAATATAATAAAATAGTATAATAAATAAATACATAAAAATAAAATTAAATGCGTAAAAAAGTAAAAAGTAAAATAAATAAAATATTACAAAATAAGTAAAAAATGAATAAAAATAACAATAAGTCCAATAAATAAAATAAAAGTAAAAATATGTATATAATTAAATAAAAATAAAATGAAATAAGCAAAATGAGAAAACATAAATAAATAAATAAGATGGCTACCTCCTCTTCTCCCATTTTGGCAAACTCATACAGGAAGGCGAAGTATTCGGTCAGGTGTTTGCTGTGTGGCTTCACTCCATGTTCCATGATTGACAGCAGTGTTTTGACGAAGCGTGTCACACAGGATCGGCTGCCGATGTCCTCCACCGGCCCGTCCATGTCATCAGAGCTGTAGACAAACCAAATGAATAACAAATGAGACATTTTATAAATAAGAACATTTTCCCTGTTTCACAGACAACATATCAGCATACAGGTTTGAAAACATGAGGATAGGATGGTTAGCGGGCTCCGGAGAAAGAGAGAGAGTATATTAAAGAGAAAGAAACACACCCGTCCTCCATGCCCGGCTGCAGGTACAGATGAGCGTGGGCTGGTCTGAGGCGCTGGATCACGTGGATACACAACCTCTGGAACATCTGAAACGTCACAGCAGTGCTTATTTTAATCAAGGAAAACAATCATAATAACAAAGTGTTTTTATTGTAAACATGCTAAATGTTTTGTTAATATTATTAATAATAATAAATAATAATAATTACATTTAAATAGCTAGGTAAACGTGTGTAATGCCAAAGACTTTAGATATACCAAGGCGGTGCACTCATATTATTATGAAAAACAATATTCATGGGACAGTTCATGTCAGATTTTATTGCTGAATATGTTATTTAAATGTGAATATGGTAAGCAGTTTTTGAGATTTCAGGACTTCCCCATTCAAACAGAAAGGACTTGGATGCCTGAAATAGCTGCCCAGAGGTGTTGCAAATATGGCTGTCAAGTCAACAGACTTTCCTTGAAAAGGGAATTTGGTAACACTCACCTGTCGTACAATCTGATTGGGGCACTTGATGAGAATCTGCATGGGCCACCAGTTATCATCTGCCATCTGATCCAAAAACCACTGCACACACACACAAACAAACAGATATACATGACACATTACCGACGAACACGGAAAGCATGACCCAATAACACTCTGTAAGTGTTGATATCACCAATCCTCTCCATTCATTAGGCTCAAAAGTGATTTTCCAGAGCAGAAGATGCTGGGAAACAAGAAGCGGGATGTTCTGTGTGTACAGGTTTGGCTATACTTGCGAGGGCCAAATTGCCTCACTTATATAATGAAATATTATGACACCTGACTAGTGAGGACATTTTACTGGTTCTCACTAGTTAAAAAGGCTTATAAATCAGCCAAAACACGTTTTGATTTAAATCTAGTGTTTTGCACGTGTGTGTGTGTGTGTGTGTGTGTGTGTGTGTGTGTTACCTCGCAGGCAGCTTGATTGTTGTTGAACTGTTTGGTCAAGAGCTCGATCCACTGCAGCATTGTGGGCTGAGAGAAATGAGCACAAGATGAACTTACAACAACACAAAACAACTTTCAAACACAGAAAACAGCATCAGGTCTGTCCTGTCAGCTACAACTGAAGTAAATTACACTAAAGATGAGGGGAAAACAGAACAACGCCATCTCACCTTTTCTTTGGAGTGGATGAACGTCTCCAGAACAAACGATGTGCTGAGCTGTGAGAAGAAGAGAGGAAAATTAATCCAAAAATATGAACATCACTAGTTCTCTGCAGAAGAACTCAAGAGGTTTTCCCTGAAATTCTTGTATTAGGGTGGTGACGGTAAGGAAATTTTCCCACCGGTTAATTGCCAATTTTGGGGCGGCAATTGCTTTAATGGTGGGTAATTCTTAATGAAAAACACAACAACAAGAAAACACAACTAATCCTTTGCAGGTTCCCTATTAGCACTGGGTTTAAATCCAAAAAACTGCAAAAATCTTCCATCATCGTCTTGTCAGTCAGCTCCTCACTCTCGTGATGAATGAAATCTGACTCCTGCTGCTGATCTGTGCTGCGACTCTCGTTCGGCTCACGCTGCATTAAGCAGATGCGTTCAGTTTTTAATTGTAGTGTCTGTTTTCTAACTGAACTAAATGTTTTTTTTATTACTATAAAAAAAATCTAAATGACTGGGGTGCGGTGCCGCGGTGGGCAAGTGATTTAATCGGTGTTGCGGCTAAGCACTGGTAACACCGTCAACACCGACTACTGCAGCAAGACCATCTTGTATAGATGATCATGTTTCATAATCTGCCCTGATAAAGCTGATCATGTGGACAGACTCACCTTAGCCGTCATGAGCGACACAGATTTAGGATCCGGTAAAGTGCTGGGAATACTGCTGCACAGCTGCCACATGAACCTACAGAGAGATCGCAAAATACAAGAATTAAACAATGAAAAGAAATAAGAATGAGAGCACAGGTCAGATAAAATAGTTACAATGAAATAATATTTAAAACAAAAAATATTAAATATATTTATTACATTTTTTAAAACATTAAATATATTTATTAAAATATGAATTAAATATATTAAATAAAATGTAAGAAAATGAAAGAAACAACAGAAATGTAGACAAACAGATAAAATAGAAAATTAAAAAGAGAACATGAAAGGAGAGACCAAAAAAATAGATAAATATATTATAGATCATACACATCAAGAGGAGAGGTTTTGTGAACTGCTCTACTGTTTTCTCACCCGAAGTATGTGTGTTCAAAGATGTTCTTGTCCTGGAGAAACTGCATGTTGTCATGCCAGATCCACTATGAGAGAGACAGAGAGAGAGAAGAAGCGTCAGATGAATGCCCAGCCTGACGGATGTGTGCAGTGAAGACTGAGGGTGATATACAGTGAAGTCTGTACCTCCAGAAGATCAGGAGAAATGTCAAAGTTGAAGTCCTTCCCATTCTCCTCCTCCACCTCCACTCGCTTATAGAACAGCATGTAGGCACTGTGGGTCTGACAGACAGACAAGCACACATTACTGTTTCTAAACTATTTTACAAGAAAAAATCTCGGGGGAGACTTATTTAAATAATAATAATAATAATAATAATAATATATTCATAATTATTATAATAATAATTTATTACAACAACAATCTATAATTATTTCTTTACTAATTATAATATAAAAAATTATGTATTATTTTGTAAAACAATATATAAATAATGTATTATTAATTACAATAATAGCTATAATAAAATAATGTATTTTTAATAAAATATAAAATAATAAGTATTAATAATAACAATAAAAATAATAATAGCAATAACAATATATTACTTTAACAATTATAATTAATATATAAAATAATAATAAATAAATGTATTATTTATTACTTTAATAATTATAATAATAATAATAATCTATTATTATGACATAATTAAAAAAGAATAATGCATACTTAATATATAAAATTATATAATGTATAATTACTCATTAATATATAATATATACATAATATTATTACTTCAAAAATTATGATTAATATAAAAATAATGTATAATTAATATATAAAACAATAATATATAGATGTATTATTTATTACTTTAATAATTATACTATTAAGTATAATATATAAATAATAATAATAATAATAATAATAATGTATCATTATTATTATTGTTGTTATTGTTTTTAATATAAAACCAACCTTCTCAAAGGAGAAATCCATGAACTTGTCGGTGACAGAGTCGTATGTTTTCGTCTGAAATGAGATGAGCATTTCTGAATTAAAACCACATTAACCCAATTTTTTAATTTATATTCATTTATCCCAAAAGCACAAAGGACAACTTGATCTAGTAGGAAAAATATCAAAACACATACTGTCATCTCTCCACCGAAACACTCTGAGGCCAGCTGGGCCGAATCAAACGGCTTCACCTCTGCGTCGTTAAACAGGTACCTGCAACAGGAAATGCCATCATCACTTCAAAATGATATCAAATGCATCTGAAGGTCAATTACCAGTAACAAACTTTGGGCTACAATTACTCAGTAGCTGTAAATGCATAATACGTTATTTTATTGGTTAATTTATTTTAAACAAATGAGTGTGAATAATCACCATTTGTTATTGCGGTAAGCGTGTGGGTTGACAATGTCCCTGATGAAGCTGTAATAATGGCCACCGTCTGCCGTGCCTGTGTGCACCGTCACACCGATGAGGTCGTACTCGTAACTCTCCGCCACTTTTGCATCACCATCATCACGAAAACCTGCAAACGAGATCATGATTAGTTGACGGAGAAGACAAACAGAATTTTAAATCGTTGTATTTCAGCAAAACAACCGCACAACCTTCCTTCCTGTCGCCCTTGGCCATGAGGAAGTCCTCGGTGTACGGCGTCATGTCGAGCCGCAGCGGGAAAGAAAAGTGCGTGTTTACTTTTTCCTTCATCATGGTCACCATGTTGAACGTGTAGCGCATGGTGTTAAAGCTCAAGATCCGCGGGAGCTTCTTAAAACACGCCCTGAGAGACAGAAAGAGACAGTCGTGAAATATTCAGGGGTTTTAACAGAAAGATTTCAGCTCTCAGAGGAAGAAGGGAACTGTACCGTTTCTCAGCGCGTACTTTCTTCCCACACTGAGAGCAGGTGTACATGTTATCGCCCTCCAGAGTGTCCTTGATGGTCACCTCATCCAGAGACTCCTGAAACAGAGACAGATGATGTCTGCGTGTTAGGATTAGAGGTTGATGTTGTTTGATAGTGGTGGCCGTTTCAGTAACTGACAATCGGGGGAATATAAAAGACCAGAAATGGCTTTATTTGTGTGATATGTGTCTCTCCTTGGCTTATTACTGAAGGATAACAAATTTGGTCACATTACTTGATAGATATTAAGACATTTTAAATAAATAATAAAATAAATAAGGCTGTGTATTATATATATATATATATATATATATATATATATATATATATATATATTATATATGATTAAATTAATATAATATATAATAATGTATTAATAATATATTTTCTTATTTAAATAAATAAAATAAAAAATGATCTTATTTTATAATTAATATTTTATTTTCTAAAATGTTTTAGCAATTTTCTGTGAAAATGCAGAATTTACTTGCATTGTTCAACCCAGTTATGCAATAAAAATAATAGTTTCATCTTTCTACCATGAAGTGGCAACATTATTTTCTTGTTGAAAACAAGGTTCAAATACAAAATGTTTCATTTATAGTCTTTTTCAGGATTTTAATTATGTGTTAAACTTAATTTGACCTTATCAAGCTCAACAGTTCAACTCTGTTACGAGGGACAAAATCATAACAATTAGTTTTTAAACATAAAATATTGTTCTTGGCACAAAATACAAGAATACTGATTGTAAATAATGTAGTGTGGTTCAACAACATTTTCTAGTTAAGGTTATTATTAGCTTTTTTTCCACTAACCTTCAAACCTGTAACAACCAATACAGAAAAATGTTGAATGTAAGAATGTTTCTGAAAATATTATGGACTATGAATATTTTTTTTTTCCCAATTACAATGTGTGATTAATCATAAGACACAACAAAACTAAGCAATGCCACGAGTCTCAGTGATCAAATATTAAGTATATAAATACCAAACTTACTGTGGTGGGGTTGAAATTATGTAGCGCTTTAGGGTCAGTAACTACAAATAACTAATGGTACTTTTCAAAGCAACCATTAGATATTGAGAATCGGAAGAAACATTTTAAAAATCAGCCATTGAAAACCCCTTATTTATTCTAATCTGAATAGTAAAGCCTGTTCCTTTTAATGACATTTACACACAGAGCACTGAGTTTTCTTCTGATGAGCGTGTGTGTAAATGAGAAACACTCACATAGATGTTCTTCATATCGGCCACCTGACATCTCACTGTGTAAAACTCCTCAGCCGTCTGACTCACATGATCACAGTCCTACACACACAGCGAGAGATTAATTCAAATGTGCACATAAGCAATCTCAAAGACACACAAACATGATCTATCTCTTTTAGAAAAGACACATGCATAATAAGAGTTAAAACGTTCAAACAGCTCAATCTTACCAGTGAAACCACATTGTTAGTGATGACGCCTCCAAACAGTGTTTTGACAGTGTTTTTCTGAAACAACAAACACACAGCCATCAGATCTCTGCGACTAATTCATTAAACACACTCAAAACTGTTCTTAAAATCACCATGAAATCAAAATTGACAATTTTTTATGGGATACTGCAGTATTTATTATAAATGATTTATCCATGCACATCATTATTTTTTAAAATGTGTGTGCCCTTATAATCTTTAATCAAAATATTTTCCCCTCCCTCTTGCAGTATCATCTCTTCTCTTCTCTGATGATGTTTACTGGCATGAGGGCGGGGCAACCTGTCACTCACATGAGATCCGCCAACAGCAAACCACAACTATCCAATCAATTCCACATGGACAAAATCAAGCTCTGCCATTTTGTTCTTGTCTGAGAGGCCGTTTCACTCGGATATACGTCACAATATGGAACAAAAGTCTATCTCAATTTCCATTTCATGCCGACTTTAATCAAACACACACAGACAGATGTCGTACCAGGTCCTGAGACATCTCCTCGATCTTGGTGATGAGGTCCGTGAAGAACTCGGTCATGTCCTTCTGCTCTCCTGTGTTCAGAGGCTGTTTGTCCATTGTGTAGGTCTTACAGAAGGGACGAGGGTTGTACGCTTTCCTCTCGCTCTCCTGCACACACAGAAACAGTGAAATTACATCACATCTCCAGGTCATGAGATCAGATTAGCGCATGTAACAAGAGTGTCACGTACCATGAGATAAGTGAACATCTTCTGCAGCTCCAGCAATGTGGTCTTGTGCTTAATATCCTCTGAATACTGTAAATAAACAGACACAAAAAAACACAAGCATCACTACAAGGCACAAACATCTCAAACCATTTAAGCTCTTCTATTTCACAGCAGCAACAGCAATACGATAAAACACCAATGTTCAATAATTAACGTCGATAATCAAGAAATAACAATTCTTCATTCAAGTAATATAGTTCATTAGCACAATTATGGGCAGTTTATGGTTGCAACTGATGCAAGGTCACAGGTGTGCATGTATTTCACAGTTTTGTAAACTCACTTTAGCAGTGAAGACGGCCTGTCTGGCCTCTGGGATCATGTAGAGCTGTTGGATGGTGGAGGCCAGGTAACACGTGGCGCCCAGGTTAGTCAATCCCACGAAACGACACTCGGCTCTGACATCATCATGGGGCCAGTAATCCCACTTATAAGGTGCGTGAGATGCTAAAACAGCAAAACAACACAGAATTATAACATATTCATTCATTTTCAAATCATTCATAAATGAACATCACATGAATGTCAGAATGTGAATTTCCTAAAGTATTTCATGTCAACTTCCTGCATGTTTTTTGAGCTTATGAGAGCTGAACAAAACATAGTAAAACCTCTTAAAACCAATTTATGAGGACATCCTTGCTAATAAAAAAGATTTATTAGTTGTCTCTAATGTTGTCTTAATCTAAATAAGGGGTAAGATGTCCACAGAAGAACTCATGTGTCCCCGGCTCACCCTGCATGTGCTGCGACATCACCCAGTTGTGCAGTAGTCTGTAGTTCTCTACCGAACCCTTGACCACCTCCACCAGCAGGTCGTAGGCGGCGGCACGGGCCGCGGGGCTCTTGCATTTGGGCTGCTGTCGGTCCTTCAGGCTGGGCAGCAGGAACAGCAGGTCATACGTGTCCCTGAGGAACTCCTGACCCTCCCGCGAGAACTTAAACGGAGGCTTGTGCTTCAGGACGCTGGTGGCTAGACGCAGGAGACCCGTCAGACCGTCGTCCTCGATCGCCCCGTCCTGCTGGTCCAAAATCTCACGACTACAAGTGGAAAAACAACAACATGCTGTACAAAACAGTGGCCTTGAAAAGTATTTGCTTGATTACTATTAATTCAGTTTGATTTTAAGGTGTCCTAGCATAATACTAACAATGATTTTCCTTTAAAACGTCACTCTAGACTAACTAATAACATTGGTTTGCTTGAGGTTGTGCTCTGGAGGGGTAAATTATGTGTTCAGACTGAAACTAATCCACTAATCGAAGCAAAAGGAGCGTGTCTGACCTGCGGATGCAGTCGGCGAGGTGTCGGGCCAGGGCGTCCAGGTCCAGCAGGGTGGTCTGACTGGCATCTTTCACGTGGATGTTGTCGATGAGTTTACAGAGCAGCCAGAAATATTCCTTACAGCCGGTGCGAAACATGGCCTCCTCCTCAAAATCTTCCATCTGCACCGAAACACACAATAATACACCCAGTTAAAGAAACAGAGCACCCAAAAATGAAACGAGTTAGCACCTGTGTTGTTATCATTAACTAAATCCTAGCGTATGTTTACACGACAACACGTACTAAGTCAAAAAGTTTTTCCTTTGCATTTTTGAAAAGTTCCGCGTACAGACGACAACATAGTCAAAACGGATTTACACTGATCCACGAAAACGGCTAAAAACGCTGCATGCCAGGCCAGTAGTTGGCTATGTCACTTTTGCGCCTTTTTATCTCACAATTCTGACTTTTTCTTGCAACTGCAGCTTTTTTCTCAGAATTGTGAGATATAAACTTGCAATTGCGAGTCATAAAGTCCAAATTAAAAGAAAAAAAAATGCTGAAATTAGCTTATTTATTTTTTATTCCATGGCGGAAACAAGCTTCCATAGAAAACTTCAACTAAACAAAAATTAGTAACAAAAATGTTTTGCTACAAAAAAAGTTTAAGCTGAAGTACTGAAATTACTAACTTAAACTAAAACTGAAATACATGCAATATAAACTCTAATATCATATAAATAACAGTGACACATAAAGAGTTTTAAGATGTTGTCTGTGTGTGAACTTACTCTGAGGGGTTTAAGCGCCTGTGCGTCTGGCAGGAACTTGAGCAGTGTGGACGCGGCGAGCAGCAGGAAGGATCTATTGATGGATTCTCCTCCCTCCAGACCCGACAGAGACAGCTTATACAGTCCACTGCATGCCTCCTGACGCACCGCCGTCTGTAGATTCAGAGCACAGATCTGTTAGCACAACAGCACTCCTGGAGCTCAAACAGTAGAGCATGGCGATCGCAACACCAAGGTCATGGGTACGACTCCCAGGGGATGCATGGACTCAGAAAACATGTTTACCTTGAATATCAAAGTAAGTTTCTTTAGTCTATCAAAAAAAAAAAAAAACCTTAAGACTAACTTTGGATTTACTTGGTTAAAAACCTTTTCAAAAGTATCAACAGATAAAACAAGTTCCTCAAAGGGGTAGAAGTATTCCAGTCTAGCAAAATATGTTTAATGGACAGTGGATTCTGGCAAGATGAACACTTTGATGAATTTTCTCCTGATGTCAAGTGTCTTGAGTGCCCTATCCGGCGGTCCATTGTCCATCCATTGTCATGTGTTCAATTCCCAGGGATGAAATGAATGCAAATGCCAAATGTATAAATGTAACTAAATAAAATAAAATAATAAAATAAAAAATAAATCAATAATAATATAAAATCACAAAGCATTCAATTTTCAAAATATGCTGATTCCACAAATTATTTTGTGAGATGTAGGATGGAACTTAATTTTATTGCCTGGGCTGAATAGCTATGATTTGATTGGTCAGTATAATTGTTCCCCACCTAAATGGCCTTAATTACAACAGTAATTACACATGAAATTTGTTGGTTTACCTCAGGTATGAGCAGCGTGAGCTTCTTCAGCCAGTCATGGAGATGTTCGCTGTCAGCCAGACTGGACTTCACCAGAGAACAGCAGTGAGCCCAGCTCACCAGCAGCCACATGGAGTAATGAGTCACTGCAAAACACATCACCAGTAATGAGCATAATGACCAGAGAACAACCTGAAAAACCCTATATACAGATAAACCAAAAATTATTCAGACATTTTTTATATTTTTGATATATTTTTACTAGTGGGTGCAGGACACTATAGTTCATTTATGTAAGTGAGGATAGCAAAATAAAGTAAACTGTGACATATTATACCCAAAAATTCTTCATACAGTGGACTACCAGTAAAATTGATAAAAATTTGGAAACAAAAATTATTCAGACACTTTGACCTGACCATGTTTTGCTTAAGTGTTATCTGACATAATTAAGATAAAAAATTTTCTGACAGTTTAACTCTGAGATCTTGTCATATTTAATTACCTTTTTTTTTAAACTATAGTGAATAAACTGTAATAATGAATGAAATGTTCAAGGTGTTCAATTTTGGTTTGACTGTATAACCAATGATGTGCTTACCCTCGTGTCTGGATCTGTGATCTGATTGGGCCTTCAGAACCCTGCAGGATAAACAGAAGACAGAAGGTAAAAAACAGACAGGAAAAATATATATATAAAATATTTTTTATACTGATAAGTACCACTAAAAAGAGTTCAGTGTAATTAAAAATACAATATTTTACACAGTTTGTGTGCACTGTATATTTTTAAGCTTATTAAAAAAAAATATTAGAGTATCACTTTGTTAGCCAAGCAAAATTCTAATCTTAAACTCAATTAATAATAAATTGAGACTTGTGTGTGAGAATTGTTCACCTGTGCGCCAGATTGTCATATGTGTAGGCCACATTGATGAGCCGCTGGATGAGGTTGGTGCCTTGAACAAGACTTAGAAAAACCTGACAGAGAAGGACAAAATCTCAAAATTAGTGATGGTAAAAATACACACATACACTGAGAAAAGTGAATTTAGAAGCAGTTTCACACCTCTGTAAGACGAGGTATATGCAGGCCCTTCCCATGATCTCCGGTGGTTTTGCGGGACTTCCCTGGCCACGCCCTCTTTCTCTGAGTGTCCGTGAGACCAGACCAGGCAAAAACATCATGATAAGCCAGGTCCAGATCGGCCGGATCCACCGCAAACTGACAAATGAGTTTCAGCAGACACGCGAGACAGTCCAACAACCACTACACAGAGAGAAAAAGAGAAGAAACATGATATTCGTAGCTGTACAGTCAATGCCAGAACTGGGTAAATCTCACAAAGAAAAAGTCCTGGCCTTATTTCACCTCAAAGTCATAAGAAAAGATGAAAAAATAAGCTTTTTTTGATATGAGCAAATGTTATATGACCAGCAACATTTTATACATTATCTTTAAGACAAGCACATTTTCCCAAAAAACTCAATATCATTATTATAATTTATTCAGAACAATCCTGAACATATGATTTGATTTTTTTAATTAAAATAAGCAGACCCTCAGTACAACAAATTCAAGCATTATTTATATTTAAATTGTATGATTACAAAATTAAGTCAAATCACAATATATATTTGTTTTGCATTACAGTATAAAAGTTTTCATATTATAGTAATGAGAATTTTCATTAAAAATCATATAATCCAAAAATCTCAATGATTCCTTAAGAAAAAACAAAAAAAACAAAACAAAACAGGCTTTTTTTATTTTTTTTTTATTGCTTCCTTCTGCCACAGACATGTTCTTGACACTCACCACTGTCCAGGACTCTTGTTCTTTCGGCTCTAAAATTGCAGAGTTAAAAATGTCCAGCAGAAGCTGAAGGCCTCCAGACGACACAAACTACAAGAGAGACAGGGGAGGAATGTGTCATTCAGAGACATCCGTCCAGCTCAAACACACACCATACAGTCAATTCAGAGCACAAGGACTGGAACATACAGCTGTACAATTACAAACAGCATAATCATTTTACTAAAACCTCTACATTTGGAGTTCAACTGAGTACAATTATCTAGTTCATAAGTCAAAGAACAATAACAACAGATCATTTCGTTCGTACCTTGCAGCTCCAGGTGTTCTTGCTGTTCTCAATCTGTTCCTCACTGGAGTCGTCAGAGTCTGGATACAGATCACTGTAACTGCCCTGAAATACACACAAGTTTCAAGAGAAAGTACATGAGAACATTTCATTTACAGACCCGCAGGGCTGCGTGTATGAAAGAGATCGTGTAAGAGTGATCCTGCATGTATACCGTAGACTCGCGGTGAATCCTGCGGTTGGGTTTGCCGAGGGCTTCTATGATTTCTAAAGCGTAAAGCAGCTTATGGGGGCTCTTGATCCTCAACAGATCCTTCCAGCACAAACCGTCAGATCCCTAAAGTCACAATGAACACAAATAAACATGTTGAGGCAAACAAACACTAGAAATCTCTCAAGGAAAGACACTACAAGCAAAACAGTTTATGCACTGGTCAATTTTGGGATTTTGGGCCGTTTGGCTTTTCATAATGTGCTCAAGACAACTTTTACATCTTTAGAATCTTTTACACTTTTAAGTGCAGTTGAAATCTACAGAAGAAAATAAATAAAGTGCAGTAAAATAATACATATTTTTTAAGGCCGTTTTCTAAAAATGAGCTTTTTTCTGGTTCACTGTGCAAGAAATCTCCACTTCAGTAGCGCTTACACCACACTTTATAGTTTTATTCCTATTTATATACTTCATCTTCATTTGCCTGATTTTATACAACATTTTAATCATAAAACATGGTGATAATGTGTTTTTTTTCTGGCTGTTGACAGTATTTTTTGATTTATGCGATAAAAACAGAAAACTCTATATAAAACTTTAAACTCTACTATGTCAACAAAATTAAATGAGCAAACTGAACCTTGCTTTATCCTTTGTTCAGATTTCTCTTCAGAAAACATATGCAATTTGATTTGATTTGCATATTTAAACATTTCAGGAAACTTTTCATACAAAAAAAACGTTTGCAATTCATAATATTATCAATTAACTGGGGAAGTATGATGATATCAATTAGTTACTTTTTTACACCCCAGTCTCGCCTTAAATAAATCAATGAGAAACATGAGTCATGTGACTGACCGTGTCATCTGAGATGTTCTGGAAGGCCTGGAGCATGCTGGGACACGTGGGCAGCAGCATCAGCAGCTCCCACACACGGCGGGAGAGATTCTCCGCGTGGAGGTGCAGCTCCTCACAGCGAACGCTCTGCAAGAGGAAACACACTGGATTGGATGCTGGTTTAACTCAGGCTGGACCGGGTCAGAGGTGTGGAGCTGGACGTTACCTCAGTGCTGTGCTGGGGTCTGTCGGGGCTGGGCGGTTTGAAGCAGGCCAGCATCTCCAGCAGGTCGAAGAGTGTGGTGAGGTGGGGCTCCTGCAGCAGCAGCAGCATGGGAATGTGCTCCTTCTGAGGGGGCGGCAGACACGACGCCGGCAGCTGAACACCCTCGCCCTTCCTCTCCCTCCGCGGAGCGCCCAGAGACACGAACACCATCTGACAGCACACAGAAAGTCTCTTAGTGTTTTATGTTCTAGTGTTGTGGGTGTGTGGCTGTATGTGGATTTGTTGCTGTTACCTGCATGTCCTTGAAGCCGAGCTCATGAAGAGTCTTCTCATCATAGTCGGTGGTCAGCTCGTGTCCTGATGAGATCATGCGCACCGGACCCATCAGACCACCTGCACAGAAACACACACAACCATCTGTACTAGTAAAATGGCTGATTTAAATTTTAACTAACTTTACAATTCACAAATGCCCAGAAGAGATCACCTATTGACAGACAGAGATTTTGGTGCAATAGAGTCACAATGGTCGAATAGAGCGTGTATTTTTTCTGTGTATGTACCTGGGAAGTCCTGCTGCCGGCTGGTTTGACCGAACTCCTGCAGCTGTGCCTGCTGGCTGAGCTGATCCTTCTGAAGGTTCTCATACCAGTGAGTGACCTCTGCCCTCAGATCAGCCACCTGATCGCTGGGGTACATCTCGATGGTCATCTACACAGACGCAAACACACAACATGAGAATGAGCAAGAGAAAAGATGCTTGTTTATGAAGAAATCTTTATTAAACTCAGCTTGATGACTGAGCTAATAATAGTTATGATGATGAAGGTGTACCTTGTCGGGCAGTCCTGCCGGTTGACACACGATTCTGAGCGGCAGAGACTGTTTATCACTGAGAGCTTTCAGATGACTGCTGATGCCCGTTCCCTCGATCTGCCACTGCCGCAGGTGATACGCAAACCTGAACACAGACAAACCAGACCTGAGCACACTGAGACTCAATAAGTGAGTTTACACACCTGTAAATGCCATAACTGTGCTATTTTACAGGGTGAAGTTCCTAAATATTACTGGCAATCTGTCAACTTATTCAATGTGCACATGACCGTTTACATTTTGATATCAAAACCGGTGAATTTCTCATGAAAACATGGTTTTCTTGCAGTGTCAGTGAGGAAATGTGAGTGTTTCTCTGTGTGTACCTGCGTCTGAAGGCCTCCAGGTGTGTTTTGAGCAGCAGCAGTCCTCTCTCTATGATGGTGAGGCTGGAGTGGGCGTCTTTTTCCAGGTTAGCAGACGCCATCATCAAGCTCTCCATACACTTACTGATGAACTCCTGCTCCTTCTCGAGGCCCGTTTTACCTGCGGTTACACACACTAATAAATACATCACATTACACACTCACATATATTCATAATACAAAACAAAAAGCACAACCATCATAAATTATTATATAAATTACATAATTATGCATCATATCCATCCATCCGCCCATTCGCCTATCCATCCATCATACATACATTCATCCTTCCATCCATCCGCCTATCTATCCATCTAGCCATCTGCTCATCTATCCATCCATCTAGCCATCCGCTCATCTATCCATCCATCCATCCATCTGCCTATCCATCCATCCATCCATCCATCTGCCTATCCATCCATCCATCCATCCGCCTATCCATCCATCCATCCGCCTATCCATCCATCCATCCGCCTATCTATCTATCCATTCGCCCATCCATCCATCCATCCATCCATCTGCCTATCTAACCATCTATCCATCCGCCCATCCATCCATCCGCCCATCCATCCCCCATCCATCCATTCATCCATCCATCTACCCCCATTCATCCATCCATTCATCTGCCTATCCATCCATCTATGCATCCACCCATCCGCCTATCCATCCATCCATCTATGCATCCATCCATCTATGCATCCATCCATCTGCCTATCCATCCATCCGCCTATCCATCCATCTCTCCCCATCCATCCATCCATCCATCCATCCATCCGCCTATCCATCCATCTATGCATCCATCCATCTGCCCATCCATCCATCCATCCGCCTATCCATCCACCTATCCCCCATCCATCCATCCATCCATCTATCCCCCATCCATCCATCCATCTGCCTATCCATCCATCTATGCATCCACCCATCCGCCTATCCATCCATCCATCCATCTGCCTATCCATCCATCCATCCACCTATCCATCCATCTATCCATCCATCTATCTGCCTATCCATCCACCCACCCACCAGCTATAGCATCATCCATCCATCTGCCTATCTATCCATTCATCCATCCAAACATTTAATCCAGTCAAAAATAAAAACATCTATGTAGCAAAACAACTGAGAACAAAAAAAGTTTCTTCTTGCATTTATTCTAAACCTGAGAGGTTATGAAACTGTGAACGTTTATGTTATGAATTATACAATACATGTAGGACTTTGTTGTTTACTGACCGCTGATGTAATAGGAGTTGATGTACTGGATCGCAGCTCGGCTGATGTCTGCGGACTGAGCCCTCAAGGCGATTCCCCACAGCTGATCCATACCACACAACTACACGAGAGAGAGAGAGAGAGAGAGAGAGAGAGAGAGGGAGAGAGAGGTGAGAGAGAACATATCAAGACAAACCAAAGAGATTTCAAGATTTGCTGCATCGAACCTCGCAGTTGGAGCTGCTGTCATAAGCGCTGGTGGCCAGACGAGCCAGATTACACAGATGCTGAAACAAATTTAGTCCCGTCATGCTGATTGTCTCTGGCTTCAGCTGAGGCATCTGAGAGAGAGAGAGATGGCGAGAATCAGGGGAGAATCAAGATTCATTCTCATGGCACATACAATATACAAGTTGGGTTTAACTATATGGTAGCCAGACCTTCTCCAGAAAGAGATGTTTATATGTCTCCATGCCCATGGCGTGCTGGTCTTTACTGCGGACCTGGTTTAGGAACCAGTGCAAGGCGTCGTCGTAACACTCAGAGTCCTCCACTAAACAGTGCCACAGGATGTCCACCTGCTCCAGACTCAACCCTGACACACACACACACACAGAATATTCATATTGTTACAGAGCAATTCTCACATGCAGCGATGTGTGAGAGATGAAGTGAGACACTCACTGAAGTGGTCAGGTGATCCGAGCGTTGAGAACACACAGGTGAGGAACTGCAGACGCACCTGCACCTCCGCACTGTGACTGTACCTGAGACACATGGGATTGATGTTCAAAATCACTACATTACACACAGACATTATTCAGAAAGAAAACATTCAATTGATCAAAAGTGACAGTAAAGACATTTATAATGTTACAAAAGATTTCTATTTCAAAAAATGCTGTTCTTTTGAACTTTCTATTGATCAAAGAATCCAGAAAAAAATATATCATGGTTTCCACAGAAATATTAAGCAGCACAAATGTTTTCATAATTTATAATTCATCATATTAGAATGATTTCTGAAGGATCATGTGACACTGAAGACTGGAGATGATGCTGAAAATTCAGCTTTGATCACAGGAATAAATTACATTTTACAGTATATTCATATAGACAACAGTACTTTTAAAACTGTAATAATATTTCACAATATTACAGTATTTTTGATCAATTATAAATGCAGTCTTTGTGACCAGAAGAGACTACTTTCAGAAACATAAAATCTTACCGACTCCAAACTTTTGAACAGTAGTGCAGAAATATAGACAAACAACCAGACTTACAGAGCGAATTTGTGGCGCTGCTCTCTCACATCCTGGATATAGTGTAACAGATCATCAAAGAAGAGCTTCATCATGTGCAGCTCCTTCTCTGCCCACCTGCAGCACACACAGGGAAATATATAAGTATTTACTCTTTTAAAAACAACCTGTAAACTAATCCAAGTTCCAATTATTTATCCAATCCAATGTTCCAACTGAACATTCCAGAAAAAACATTAAGAGCAGTGGTGGGCGGAGTTTTCTTACATGGTTATCCAATGGGTGTCATAGCTGGAGCCGAACTGCTGGAAGGTTCCGAAGAGCTTCGGCAGCAAACGCAAGGACACCACCACCGACCTGATGAACACACACAGAAACAAAACTGTCAAATATCTCCTACAGGACCTGAGAGAGTTACAGTTTCATACAGCACTTCATATCTGTGATGGTCTCACCGGTGGTTGGCGAGGTTCTCCAGACAGCCCTCGATGAAACGCATGCGGATCTGCCGGTCAGTAAACCAGCAGACCAGAGAGCACAACAGCTTCTCCGCCTCATTGATCAAGCCCTCCGATAGGTGGATCTAGTCACCATGACAACATGAGAATCACATAAACACGAGAATTGCAACCTACATAAGAAATGCCTGAAATAATCTGCTGTGAAGTAAACATACTGCATTATCGTCCTGGACCAGATCCCACAGAAGAGTGTTTCCTTTTTTGCAGACGTTGTCTAGGTTGATGTCTGTCACCGCGTGGGTGGAGTACTGATGTTTGTGCGACGCCGGACCTGGAGCGAACATACACAAAAAGAAAAAATAAACATCGGACTAAAATCATGTGATTTTAATCTGAAATCACATTTCAAGTAAGCGCAGATAAAAATATAGCTGCGGGCAACAATTAAAGGGGTTCAAGCCCTTTAAGGCCTTTAAGCACATGTGTAAAAAGTTATGTTTTATTTTGCAAGCCTGTATAGATCTCGATCATAGACAGAAAAGACCATTTACAGCCAATACAGGCAATTTACCATAGGAAATATATGCTTTATAAAGCTTTTTAACAGTAATCGAGCAAAAAACCTAGGACTAGTTCACGAAAGTAGGTTTTTGAAATAATCTCCAATATTTAACGAATGATTCGATTGACAGAGGCGGTTCTAGAGGCAAAGTTCCTCAGAATGACGAGTTCTACCATATGGTATGAATGTCGTGGGCGTGTGCAAAAAAAACACAAAAAAAAAACACGCACAATACACAATCCTTTACGCACATGAAAAATGGGAAGGTGCCCCTCGGCAGCCGATTCCTTTTAAATTTCTCACAGCAGGCCGTGTTTTTCGAGATATGCGAATGTCCTCGTAGACAATTGCGACACCTTGGACTAAGACATCGCATGCCAGTTTTCAAGTCAATCGGACTGACTGTTGCGTAGCTGTAGCTGTTTTCATGTTTGCTTGTTTTTTTCATTTTATAGTGCCACCAAGTGGTCAGTCGCCACGTCCTTTTTCACGCGACCACAGGCCGAGTCCCATACATAGGTGTGCCAAGATCTCATTCCGTTCAAGAGGGATAGCCATTTTAGTAAAAGTGGCCACGCCCACTTCAAACGTTTTGGTGTCCCGTCTCGGACGTGAATCGAAATGTCGACTTTTATTTCATAATTATTGACAGTCAGACTCCATAGAATCTTTCTGCACTGGTTTGGTTCAGATTGGGTGAAAGGAGGTTTTTCAAAAAATCCAAAATACCCGAAGATTTTGCCAGGGTGACGATCGAATCTCCTAAACGGTCAATAGACCACCAGGCTGATTGGGGCGAGCCTCAGTGACGTTGTAGACAGTGTGAGTACTACCAGCCCTCAAAGTTTCAAGTCTCTACGACTTACAGGTTTAGACTGCCTGATCACTTTTAGGGAAGAATCCTGATCCTTGGAAATTCTAACAATTACAATAGGGTTTTTCAGTGCTACATGCTTGTGAACTCACTGTCTCACTGTATTATTACTTTATTTCTAACATGTACAAGTTCTAATCTGACTGAAATTACAATACTAATATTAATGGCTGTATTCATTTCTTTGCTTTCAAACATTAAAATAGAGCTTTTATTTTGATGGAAAAACACAGGGAGACCTTAAAGCTTCTCTTTTGTTGACAATAGATTTATAAAGGATTCTCATTACAAATTTGGGAAGACAGTTCGCACGACCCAAACTGTGAGTTTTGTGTTAAGATGGAGTTTGTGTGGTGCGGCATTTACTGCAAATAAAGCTGCTCCGAGACACTGAAATTGCGCTTGTGTGTAAATGAACACAGTGCCGTGCTTCACAGTGGCAGCAGCCTTTGGAGGCATGTATGTACCTTGCACCAGGTGTTCGTGGTATATGGAGGCCAGGTTGGGCAGGTGTTGCTGCAGGTGCGAGCTGAGCTCAGCGTGAGAGTTGATCTGGACCAGCTCTTCCTCACAGCCGGACTCCTCTCCGTCAAAATCCGCCATGTTCTTCTCGGATTTGGCGCTGACTTGGGAACTGCTGCAGCTTACGTCATCTGCGCTCAGCATGTCCTCTACCATATGACTGCAGAGAGAGTTTGTGTTAAGAGTATGTTACCAGAAGACATAATGGCTCTGCGTCAAAACCTAGTGAGCCGACTACCTAGACAGCAATTTAGGGCACATTTGAACATTCATGAACATTCTTGAGCATGAAAACCTATTCCAGTAGAGCCCAAAAACAAAATTAAGATTTTGAAAAAGGGCATAATAGGTCCTCTGTAAGATCGCAATCCCAAAATGCACAGTTGTAGAGAAAAAGGGAGCTCACTAGATATTGGCAGAGATAATGTCAACAAAACATTTGAAAGGTAGCCTCACCCATCATGGTGGTGGTGATGGTGGTGATGGTGGTGATGATGATGGTGATGCTGAGGGCTGATGAAACGCCTGCAGTTAAAGAGCTCGTTGCCCATGGCCTCTGACAGGAAGTCCGCCGGTCGAGGCATACAGGGCTCCTGGGAAACGGAAGGCCCGTGTGAGGAGTCCATCTCTGAGCCACCCTGCTGCGGTTGCTGGGGATCCTGGGATTGAGAATGTGAGGAGGGATCAGCCTGCTCTCCCGACGTTCCCTCCAGGCACACGGATGAAGAAGAGCAGGGTTCAAGGATCCTAAGGGAGGAAGACGAGGCAACCAAGGCAGCGGCTGATTCTGGGGTGAAAGGGATGGATTTGGTTTTGGCAAGTCCGGAGACAGAAATGCCAGGTGGAATTCCAGGCCGCTCTGGAGGACCCTGTACCTCACCGAGCGCTTCGCCGGCTTTGCGTTTGCGTAGCTCTGACGTAGAAGGCTCTCTGGAGTCTCGGGTTTCTTTCTGCGGGCTGCTCTCGGACGTGACAGCGGGTCTGTCGTCTTCATCGTCCTCATCGTCGTCTTCGTCATCCTCGTCATCCTCCTCCTCTTCTTCCTCCTCCTCTTCTTCCTCCTTCAGGGCCTCACTGTCAGCCATGTCATCAGAGTGCAGCTCGCTGCCTGGGCTGCCTGCTGATTGGCTGGCTCGGCTGGAACCAGCCTCATTGCTAGACGCCTCGCTGCGGCCGCTGCTGCTGCCCTCCTCGCCGCTGTTGGCCGTCTCGTCTGAGCTGCCCTGCAAAGACTCCTGTGGGACAGCAAAAAACACCTAAATTAAGCTGAATGACACTTGTTTTCATGTAATATTTTGGAATATGCGAGAACGTTACCTCTGTGTCCGATAGCCTCTGCTGCCCTCGTTTTCCGCTGCTCATGATTGGCTCGTCCATCTCCATGTCACTTCCTCCACTGTGATGCGTGTCGCTGTTGTCGCTGCTCTCTGGGCTTCCTGCAGGAGAACCTGAGGACAAATATTGTAAAATGTAACCAGAAACTCTTTACACTGAGATCCTTATCTGAGACATAATGGCTAAATAAATAAAATAAAATACTCTAAGCCATAGTGGCAAAATAAAATAAAATAATAAATAAAAATATCAAATAATATCAAATAAAAAAAATAAAAATAAAAATAAAATAAAATATAAAATAAAGTAAAGTAAAATAATCTTAGCCATAGTGGCAAAATAAAATAAAAATGATCTTAGCCATAGTAGCAAAACAAACAAACAAACAAATAAATTAATAAAATGATCTTAGCCATAGTGGCAAAATAAATAAATAAAGCTACTAAATAAATTGCATTTTAAGTGATTTTGGCAATAGTGACGAATAAATACATTTAGTAAGAAACTCATATGGAGATGCTTATTTTAGCCATAGTTGCAAAATAAAACTTTGTCACTATTGCTAAGATAATGATAAAATATTATTTATGTATTTACAGTATTCATTTTTATAACACTTTAACCTGAAACTCTTTACACTGAAATGCTTATCTATTCACAGAAATATTTCACATTATAGAAGTAAAATAATTTGTGCAGGTCATTTTATGTTGACTTCAACTGCCATTTTTACTATTTGTGGATTCTAACCTAAATTTAATAAAATAAGTGTCTAATTCAGTATTTTGTGAACAAAATTCAGATTTCGCATTCATTAACACCAACTTCAAATCAATCTTTGGCATGAACATCAAAAAGCAGAAGGCACACACCTTTCTTGTTGCCCATGGGAATGTTGGTGTTGAGCAGAGAGGCGAAGGAGCTCTGTTTGGACAGCTGAGTTTTGGCTGCCAGGGCGTTATTCCACAAGGCCTTGATCAACATGGATGCCAAATACAGCGTCTGCACACAGAGAAACAACTCAACAACCACATCCAGGACAGCTAGGGAAAAATACATTTATTTCAGTCTGTCTCAAAATTCACCGAAGTATGAGAGTGAGAGCTCAAACGTGTTAAGCACTAATGTTAATTACAAAGTGTGTGGTACCTGTTCGGTGTGTGCGCTGGGGTGTAACCCTGACACCAGGCTGAGCACATGCCGCAGAGGAACAGGGTCTAGGTTCTTTATGAGCGAGGGGAACAGGTCATGGATGTAGCGGCTGCAGTGTTTCAGCTGAAGACAGAGACACAGAGACCTGTTCAACACTATTGTACGGGCAAATAAATCAGTCACAAAGGCTGAAAAGAGAAAGAGTGTATAATATCTGTTCTTGTTTTCATGTACTTGTATCAAGAGGGCAGAATTTCTGAAAATCTACTCTAAAATATAGAAAAACCTCTTCAAAATGACAATAACAGTAACAGCTCTAAAGGAAAGTGTCTTAATACTCAAGTACCTATTTAAAGTATTATTGATTGCTAGTAAAAAAAAAAAAAAGCAATAACTAAGAAATGGCTGAATGAAAATCCACCAACAAAAGAAGAGTGGATAGTGATTGTAAAAATTATGTATGATAGGGAACACCTGACTTTTCTCTAAGATTAAAGATGGATGTATTTTACAAGTACTGGTCAAAATGACTGACAAACAGGAGTATAGACAGAACATAAGGAGATATGAAGTATTTTGCTATTTTTTATTTTTATTTATTTATTTTTTTCTTCTTCCTCTCCACACTTGAGTAATATATCAGTATTATCATGTTGATAATCATTTCCTATTTTTCTGCATGTGAAAATATATTGGATTTTTATGTTTTAAGAGGGGACTGAATGGACTTGAACCTTTTATGTACTAACAAAATATTCTCCTGGCAATTTTTGTTCTTACCTGCCCTGTTTATTTATTTATTTATTTTTATGTCTCTCTTTCTTCTGGAACTATTAGGAAATTAACCCCTGATATGAAGCTAACTGCGTATGAAAAACGTAACTGTGTGTGATACCCCTGGTGACCTGACTGTTCTGTTCTGTTCTTTTGCATTTGTTCCACTAAAAGAAATAATAAAAAAAAAAAGGTAAGAAAAAAAAAAAAGTTTAGAACATAGTATGCAGAAACATTTATAAACATTCAGTTATTAAATCAAAAATAAAAGTTATTTTGGATTTATTAGTTATATTGTCATTTGGAAGTTAATTATCAATTATTATTATTTTTATAATAATTATATAAATACAAACTTGAAAACAGCTACTGATATATATATATATATATATATATATATACACACACACATTAGGGTCTGTCGATTTAATGCGTTACTTTAATTAATTGGTTATGGAAAAAAATAATGTGTTAAAATTATTAAAGCGTTTAACGCACCTGCCCGATGGTGACAAACATGAAGCAGAGCAACAACTCATTGCACGATGTAGCCTATATAATGCAGTTAGATTGACACCTAAAATTCAATATATCAGGGTAAAAATGCCCCTGTGTATGGGTTTTTGTGTCATTAATATCATGATATAGTTAAGCAATATCACACGGGTAACAAGCGCAGTATCCCACAAGTGCTGTTTCTGTCCTGAATAGCAGGAGTGCAAACGTGTTATTGATTTTGCACAACAGTTCAATAAATAATAAGTTTATACACAATATCGTCTGCTTTTGCTCAATTTTGCCAATTAAATATTACATGTAAAGCCAGAGCTGAACTGTTGTGCATCTCCGAGCAACACACAGCGATGCTTCATTTCTGAATGAAGCCGTGTTTTGAGTAAATCAATCAGGTGATTCAACTAATGATTGAACGACTAATGACTAATGATTCAACAGCCCATTCATAAAGAGAGTCATTTACTTCATTCCTGAATAAATCAGCCGTTTGAACGTATCAAATTAATGAATGACTTAATGTAGACATTTACCACCACCTACTGGAAGTTTTAGTTTCTTATTTAGAGTATCATTCCATTTAAAAAAAAAAAAAAAACACTAAAGGAATAGTTCACCCAAAAATGAAAATGATCCCATAATTTACTCACCCTCAAGCCATCCTAGGTGTATATGACTCTCTTCTTTCAGAAGAACAATCGGAGAAATATAAAAAATATCCTGGCTCTTCCAAGCTTTATAATGGGAGCGAATGGTGCCATATTTTTAAGCCCAAAAAAGTGCATCCATCATTCATAAAACTAATCCACATGACTCCAGGGGGTTAAATAAGGCCTCCTGAAGTGAAGCAATGCATTTTTACTAGCTTCCGGTAACGTCCGTCCACACATTTACGAGACACACTCTTCCGCCAGAATCGACTCGACTATTACCGGAAGCCAGGGATTATAGTTTATAAAGCTAAAATTATAGATATTTTTCTTACAAAAAACACTTCAGAAGGCCTTTATTAACCCCGTGGAGTCACGTGGAGTCTTTTTATGATGGATGCGCTTTTTGGGATTCAAAAAAAGGGCACCATTCACTCCCATTATAAAGCTTGGAAGAGTCAGGATATTTTTTAATATAATTCTGATTGTGTTCGTCTGAAGAAGAAAGTCATATACACCTAAGATGGCTTGAGAGTGAGTAAATTATGGGATTCATTTTTGGGTGAACTATTCCTTTATGGAGTTAGTTCACCCAAAAATGAAAATTCTGTCATCATTTACTCACCCTCATGGCTGTTGAAGCCTAAATGTTTATGTGCAATAAATGTTCAATAAAAAAAAAAAAATAAAGCTACTTTTTGCAATGTCTATTTGATGCTTTTCTCATTTAACACAATAATGACTTAAAATTATCTTTTGGGGGTCATTTCTCATAAATATATATATGCACATCCAGGTCAAATGAAGCACACTGCATTGTGGGATAAAGTGCTCTGGTAGTTTACTCCACATTTTGACAAATATAGTTAGTCATCCAGGTATTCTATGCAGAAAATATACATTCTGTGCACAATATACATCCAGACGAAATAGTGGTTTGTGTGTGTGTGTGTGTGTGTGTGTGTGTGTGTGTGTGTACCTGAGCAGCGGCCCATATACAGTCCACATGCTGAGTGCTCAACCTGCCCTCGGCTGCCAGGAAGTTCAGGATCACTTGGCACTGTTTAATGATCTACAGCAGAAACAATACAAGCACAATCAGAAATAATAAATCTTTAGTGAGCGATTAGAGAGAACTAAATGTTCAACAGAAAAAACATCACGAATCCAAACTACAAAGACAATAAATATGAGCGGTGTTTGTCCGTGCAAAACTCTACTCACCTCAATGTGCAAATTTGGTCCAAATATGTGCTCCACAACATTGTTGTTGATAAGCCAGTCAGCGAGTTCCTTTGCTATCGACCTGAGAGAGGAAACAAAGATGTCAATAGATGTCCAGCTTGACTGAACTACTAACTCGAGTGGACTCGTTACACTCACGTCTCAGTGTCAGACACCAGGGACTCGTTATTACAGACGTCGTTGAAGGTGTGCAGCTGATTCTACAGAAACACAAGCACAGATCAATGAGCACAGACTGGACACAACGGAAAAAGAGCTTGTGTGTTTCTGTGCCTCTCGTACCGTGATCTGGCTCAGTCCGGCCAGTCTCATGGTAAGCGTTGGACTCATGAAGTACTTGAAGGCCAGATCCAAACTCTCTCTGTCGAAACACAGCGCGCTGTCCAACGGTTCCTTCACCGTGCTCCACATCAGATCGGCCATGTTACGAGCAGCGCTCTGGCGCAACTCCTGATCCGACAACTTGCACAGATACCTACAGAGAGAGAGAGAGATTCACATCTGACCAGACGCTTCGGCTGAGACTCTATGAGTCAGGCACATAAAAACAACTAATCACTAATATTCATCCAGTAGTGCCCCTTCAAGACGACAGGTTTACAGCTCAAATAACACACATTTTGTTACAATAACACACATCACAAGTCCATTATAAGAGCATTGCTGTAATTGCAATTTTTATGTGTTTTTTCATACTGAGGGACTTGACTTGTATTAAATCTGAAACATTCTTCTAAGGATCTGTATCAAAAAATCCTTTTCTATTCCTAAAGGATATATCAGGTCCCATGAAAAACAGTTAACATATAAAAGCTTTTAAAAGTAAAAAAGTAGAAATGACAGAACATTTCAGTGGCTTAATCATCACATTTACGAAACTATTTTGTATCGTATGCCACTGTTTATCAACAAAACGTGTTACATTATAATAATATGATAGTGTAATGGAATACATAATAGCTGTATGATTTTCAGTGTGTTGCGATTTTTTTCTCTTTTGTAAAAGTACGAAAATATACTTTCAATCAAAAAAAAATTTTTTTATATTAATACAAAATTAAATTATATATAGATGTGCATATTTGTATATCATATCATAGTCATTTTGGGATGACTAGACTTGACTATTTTTTTAGGTGGATTAATATAACATAATAGAAAATAATATAATATAATATAATATAATAAAATAACATATATTATATTTTGAGGTGGGACTATTCTAGGAGAATAAATATTTATATGGTATGTAGATTTGTATATAATATAATATAATATATAACAGTCATCTTGAGATGGGACTACTTTTTTAGGTGGATGAATATAACATCATAATATAATATAATATAATATAATATAAGATAATATAATATAATATATAATGCTCTACCAGTTGAACTATAGGAATACAAATGAAAAATCAAAGAAAAACTTCAGATTTCCATCTGAACACACTTCTACACTCTCTCTGTGCTGCTCTAATCCGGTCTGGCTCAAGTCACATGACTGGCGCTCTCACAGCTCCCCTGCCAGCCGTCTGGCTCCCCCCAAGGTCATGTGAGGAGAGCCGTGGCGACTGTTGCTATGGTGAGGGATGCTCTTCCTAGCAACTCAACCGAGAGCAGATTCTTGGCGACAGCGCTCTTTCTAAGAGTACTTTGATTGTGCTCTGCCAGCGTCTCGTTCAGTGAGTCAGTCAGGATTGATCAGATGAAATAGATGTAGATATTTCTGCACACTTTTTGCACTTGGCTTTTAATAATTGTAAACCTTTAGGACCAGTTTAGAAATGTGTTCTTACCTGATAACATAAGTGCGAAAAGGGATGATGTGCTGCATCACAGCGGGAATGTGCAACCATATTCTGATCTGCATAGACAGAAGAAATAACCTCTGATTGGTTACAGGTCAAACGTGTCAGACTGTGGTTTGATTGGGCAACGACTCACGTTAGAGACGATGGTGATGAAGGCATGTGCGATGGGGAAGGGGAGAGTATCAGGAGCGCCGAACTCAAAGCAGTCCTTCATCAGAGAGAGGCCATGCTTCCCGCAGAACATACACACGTATCGCAGCAGGTGCAGAGGAACCTCCACGTCCTGAGACAAACACACACGTCAGACCATGTAATAACATCACTTAAAATACACCCAAATCAAAGAAAACACTTCTTCAGCAATAGCATGATTGTGCTTTAAAATGAGTTTAAATATCAATTCTCCATAAAAACATTTTTATTCAAATGAATGCAAAAATGTTACAAAATATTTGCAAAAAATTACATTAAATATAGAAAACCTGAGGTATGAAATTCAGACATGACCTATAACCTATTAAATACAATTACTAAATTATAGATTAATAATGTATTTAATCATCACATCACAATAATAATATAATTATCACAATAATATAATATATAAAATTTTTTATATATATATATATATATATATATATATATATATATATATATATATATATATATATATACACACACACACAGATTATTATAGGTATGAAAACCAGACGTGACCTATTACCTTAATTATAATATAATTATTTTTAATTACAATGTAATTAATCATAATGATTAACAATATAATATAATTAGCATAATTATTATAAGTATGAAATCCAGATGTGACCTATTACCTTAATTATAATATAATTATTTTTAATAACAATGTAATTAATCATAATGATTAACAATATAATAAATATAATATAATATAATTATTATATATTAAATATTATATGTAATGTTTAATAATTCGCAAAATCTATATCATGAATGTCGTAATTTGTGAATATATTTATTACTAAATATTTATTTATAAAAATATTGTTTATTAAATATTAAATAAATACGTTTTTTGCACACGTGTAACATTACACAAACGTATCTGATTAAAGAAATAATCCACAGATTAATTGATTGTCAAAATAGTTGCATGCAGCACTATTTACAGACTGCAAAAACTATAAATGATAATGATATGATTCTCAATTATATTTGAATTCAAAGGAGCTACAGAAAATCCTTATATAAAGTTTGAGTGATGAATAGTTTGTATTTAATCACTACAACCTGTGATGATTCATGGGAGGGGATGAATCACACTAGCCAACATCTAAACAAAGAACATCCAGTACTTTCACACACAAGCCACACCTAGTTGTCTCAAAGTCAGAGTCAGTGAAGTCTAGTCCACTCAGCATCTATTGTGCTCATGAATTATCTCTAAACGGTGTAATCAAGCCCATCATCAAGAGTGTGTGTGCATGTGTGTGTGTGTGTGTGAGAGAGAGAGAGACTTACATTCATATCACAGAAAGAGCCGAGGATATTGCTCTCTTGTGCTGAGATATCCTGAGGGCAAAAACAACAAACGGATATTAAAAAAGGGAGCGATCCAAATAAAACTTTACTCAACTAGTGCGCAACTACAAAAAACTCAAACTGTTCAACAGAATACAGCTTCTTGATTCTGTCTTGGATATTTGTGTTGAGGTTATTCAGTTCATCCAAGTCATTCAGGAATAATGAAGCACTAACTGGAAGAGTATGTGTATAATGCTTGTGTTGTGTGTATTTTACCTCTATTGAGCCCAACAGAAGGTTGCAGAAGTAAAAACGGCATTAAAAACTTCCATAGCAATTTTTTTTTTTTCTGATAAACTAGAAATGGGCACAAGTACTTGGTACTGACAACAATGATGGATCATGAAAACATGATTTGATTTTGATTTCAGTCAGACTAAAGACATAATTTGTCTTTTTAAAATATGGTGTAAATACGGTTTTGTTCAGTATTTGGCATAATTGCACTACAAATGGCCTTGACATTATGAGCTTGATCGGAAAGACAAAAGTGACATGATGTGTATTAAATCCTTCAAATATTCAATTGCACATTGTGTCATGTAGACTTGAGCTACAGGCTTTATTGGTCTGTCCAACTGCACAAAAACCTGATTATAACGGCACATGTAAACGTACTTCATGGCTCCATGACTTAGATTCAGTAACATCTAAATAATGAACAAATATTGTACTTTTTGGGATTGGTTATGGCATATTTTTCAGTGGTACCTTGATGACTAAAGCAACCTTGATAAAAAAATGAAACAAATGTTGTGATTCAGATCAAAGCTGGTTAATGTGGATCAATTTAAAATGTTTTACTAAAAATATTTATTTTGTAAATGCATGTACTAGATAATCGTCATTGATTAATCCATGTATGTGTTTATTTTTTTTACTTTTTTGACCTCATAATATGTAATCAAATAGTCATAACTCGATCTTCCAGTGAAATGACAGACCTTTCTCTGGTGACATCGACTTGAGTGCAATCGACTCATTCAACGTTCACATCTCAACATCCAATCAACAACTGATACACAGGACCAAGTCCCTGGCCTACATTTTTTGCATTCTAAAAGTTGTAACTTCTTCCTGAGTCTCTCCATCAGTGTCTGACTCCGGTTTGAACAATGTAAGGCTGAACACCGTTACTGACAATCCTCATTTTGGCTGCGTGAGATTCTCCAGCTTTGTTGTTGGTGAGCGACTGAAGCACGAGCTGTTAAAGCTCCACCCTCTTCTGGAAAGGGGGCCGGGAGCAGCAGTTCATTTGCATTTAAAGGGACACACACAACAAAGGAGTGTTTTTGCTCACACCCAAATAGGAGCAAATTTGACAAACTATAATAAATGATCTGTGGGCTATTTTGAGCTGAAACTTCACAGACACATTCTGGAGACACCAGAGACTTATATTACATCTTGTAAAAGGGGCATTATCGGCCCCTTTAAAGTCAGCATGAATTCAAAATTGACCCGATTTACTTTATTAGTCTAGTGGTAAACAATTTATCTGTGCAAGTTAATCCACAAAAGAAATTTTGTCTTCATAATCTTTAATCAATATCTGCCAATGTACTTCCCCTCCGGAACGCCTTTCCTTCTCTGATGACGTCAGTTTAACGGCTTGGGTAGAGTGTCCCCTAAAACTGTCAGTCTGCTGCAAGCTTTGACAGCAAATGGAACAGCTACTTTTCTAGATGCAATCAATTCCCAGAGGGGAAAAAAACAAGCCATACCCTCTATTTTTCCCATTCATTATTCCATTTCACTCAGAAAATACGTCACAATACAGAAGTAAAGTCAGTCGGAACTTTAAAGTGTTAGTTCACCCAAAAATTAAAATTCTGTCATTAATTACTCACCCTCATGTTGTTCCAAACCCGCAAGACCAATGTTCATCTTCAGAACACAAATGAAATTTTAAAAAAAATATTTTTTTAATGAAATCTGACAGCTTTCCGTCCCTCCATTGACAGCTACGTAACTGACACTTTGACGCTTCAAAAAGTTCATAAAGAGATTGTAAAACTATGAATTAAGTAGTTTAGTCCAAATTTTCTGAAGAGACTTGATCGCTTTATTTGATGAACAGATTGAATTTAGGCTTTTATTCACCAACGTGCACATCAGATGTGGTAAACGTGTGTTTGCTTGACATGCGAGAACCAGTGAGGTTTCATTCTCGTGTGTAACGCAGCACGTTTGAGCTTCCGGAAGAGGTATGTTCTCGCGCTTCAAGCTGGTTCGGTTGAGCTTTTGTTTATGTTCACTGTTCAATGTTTACACGTAAATAAAAGCCTAAATTCAATCTGTTCATCATATAAAGTTTATATGGATTAGTTTTACGATCTCTTTATGAACTTTTTGAAGCGTCAAAGTGTCAGTTTCGTAGCGGTCTATGGAGGGACAGAAATCTCTCAGATTACATTTAAAAGATCTTCATTTGTGTTCCGAAATTAAACGAAAGTCTTAGAGGTTTAGAACGCCATGAGGGTGAGTAATTAATGACAATGTTCATTTTGGGGTGAACTAACCCTTAAAATGCCTCAGAAAAATACTTTGCGAATACAGTTGAAGAGCGCTGTATATATGAGCACGTATTACCTCTATAGTGGGGTGTGTGTTGTGTTTGTAGGCCGTGTACAGGGGGAACTGGATCTGGAAGATCTTGGCAGCACACAGCAGCAGTTTCTCCTGGTCTTCTGTGCTCCAGGATGCAAACAGGTCCAGGCCGCTCTCGTTCCCGCTCTCGCCCGCCGTAGGCTCGCTGAGCCTGGGCTGGGGGTCCGGTTTGACCCCCTGCTTTTGGTTCTTGTGCTGATCACCATCCTCTGCTCCACCGTCCTCATCAGCCGAGTCCCGTTCCACATTAAGAGGCTCGTCCTCATTGGGTGAAGGCTGCGGCTGGGCGGAGCCCCATTCGGACTCCACCCCCTCAGTCCTACTGTTGCCATGGCCATTGCGTAGGCGGTCCCTAAGGTTGGTTACTTGGGTGATGACCAAGTTAATGAGGGCATAAACCAGTTGGCTGAACACCTCGAGGTGCTTGTATTCTTTAAAACAACACAGACACTGCCTGCAAACGAACACAGAGAGAGTCAAACGTTATTCAAGTTCTACCTTCTTGTGTGTTTGTTTATGAAATATTTTATCTAAGTTCAGCTACCAAGAAAATAGACTGTAACACTCTCAGCATTGCTTAACATATGCGACTGTGCTTAAATCCACTCCACAGATTCCTCCCAAACCAGCACAGGAAGGCCCTGTCCCAAATAGCACACTTCATGTGCACTTGCAGTCTTGTGGACTTACAATGGTCACAGATCCGTAGGGTGTCACATTTTACATTTAAGGTTGCTGAAGGGTGTTCGCGAGCGCCCCCTTTACAGCCAATATGCGCTTCCCTGTGCACTTTTGCCGAGCACGCACTGAATCGAGCTCTGCTGCAGACTTCTACCTGACAGTCAAAGCAGCGTTACGTTAAGTGTGGACTCAGAGGATGACTGCAAAGGCTTAGGGCTCTATTTAGGACAGGGCCAAAAGTTTGCATCTGAGCATGCTCATTTAGTGTGCTTAACACACTGAACTACAGCAGGTCAAAGGTCAAACAACACAGATCATAAATTCTTCTATAATTAAACAGCCATGACGACAAAGTAAACGATGCAGGATGGAGTAAAAACATATGAATCATTAAGTGAATCAGTAAGCAAATGAGAAAAAAAAAAGAGGATAAATTAAGAAGGTATGTAAGTGAACAAGAGAATGAATGAATGAATGAGTGAGTCAGTGAGTGAATTGCTGTGTGAATGAGAATGAATGAATGAGTGAATCAGTAAGTGAATGAGAATAAATGAATGAATGATTGAATGAAGTGATTGAATCAGTGAGTGAATGAGAATGAACTAATGAATAAATTAAGACAGTATGTAAATGAACAAGAGAATGAATGAATGAATGAATGAATGAATGAATGAATGGAGTGAGTCAGTGAGCGAATCGTTGAGTCAATGAGAATGAATGAATGAGCGAATCAGAGCAAGTCAGTAAGTGAATGAGTAAGTGAATGAGAATAAATGAATGAGTGAATCGATTAGTGAATGCGAATGAATGAATGAAGACAGTGAGTGATTGGACAAAGGAACCAATGATTGATCAAGTGAATGATTGATCAAGTGAATGAATGTGTGAGAGATTGAATGAGTGAATGTAGGGCTGCACAATTTTGGGGGGAAAATGTAGTTGATTTTTATGATAAAAATTGTGATTGCAATAAATGCAGTTAAAAAACTCCAGGTTTTCTGTGCTTTGTAGGGCTGTGCAATTTTATTATTATTACAAAATAAAAATATAAAAAGTACTGAATAAAAACAAAATAAGAAATTTTACTATTTTAATATTTCACCATAAAATACAATTTTTTTCCATATAAGTAACTTTGGATAAAAATGTTGACTAAATGAATAAACTGGAAAAGAAATGAATGAGTGAATGAAGGATCTGAATGTTTGAGAGAGTTAATGAAGTGAATATGAGAATGAATGAGTGCTGACCTCTGTGTCCATGTGCTGATGTAAGTGAAGACTCTTAAGGCATGTTCCTTCTTCAGCTGCAGGTCTGAGCTGTCTGCATCCGAGACTGAGACACAGAGAGAGAGAGAGAGAAAGAGAGAGAGAGACACACAGACAGAGAGAAAACCGTTAGTGAAGAGGCCACAGGGTCCTGGGACTGTCTGAAATCAGCTCAGTGTTAGAGACACATAGCAAACTCACACACAAACACACAAACACTAAAACACGACTTACACACTTAAGTTTAGTAGTTAGTACTCTAACATAGTATGTTATGAGTTTTTTCACATCATTAAGAATAATATTGATACAGGCAAGTACAGTTGCCTTTTTTTTTTTTACCATAAATTTCACAGTTTTTTTATTTACATTGTATAAGACTGGACCAGGCATGATCATTGCAGATGATCACATGACATTCTGATTTGCAGTACCTTAACATCCATTTAGGTGCCTGCCCCACAACCACACACACACACACACACACAGAGCGCAATTAATGGTTTCCACGGCGACGAGGGAGTTGGTGGACTTGGGAATGCTACCTTGGGGTAGTAAAGTTCACTCGAGCAGCTGGTTAGCCTTGACCTACATGAGATTTTATTCCTTTCTTTTTTTCTTTCTGTAAAACGGCTTTCCTGTCTTTTTTTCTCTGCCACTTCCACACAGCTCTACAGTAACAATTCAGGGCATTGTGTTCACGCCGGACTGAGAAACAGTTTGACTGCACTGTGATATGAGGATCCGTTATCAAAGCCGTTATTCTGAAAACTCAAAACCACAAAAGCAGCAAAAATCTCACAGCACGGAAAAAGAAAGAAAACAGCACACAGACTGAATGATATTATTTGGTGCTTTTCAGGGGGGAAACAGTCTGACCTTATTGACCTATAGGAATAATTCACCCAAAAATTATGTTCTGACTTTATTTTATATCTGACTTTATATCTGTGAAACATAAAAGAAGACATTTTGAAGAATGTTCATGCTGCACTTTCCATACAGCTCTGAACATGCACCATAAAAGTGTGTGCTATATTACAAAAACAAGTTCACTTTTTGTTAAGTCATGAAATCGGGCAAATTTGAATATGGAAAACAAAAACAAGATACAAGAGCTTGGATAGAGGGGAAGTTTTTCAGTAAATGACAACTTAAATTTGGTCTGTTCCTCACACAAAGCTATCACAAGACTTAGCAGTACAGACTAATTTTACGATGCATTTTTTTTTTGTCCTTTTTGAATATTCAAAGGTCAACATCTACTCTTGCTGCCCAGTAAAAACCTGTGTGAACAGTTTAAATCCTCCTAAATCAAGGTCTTACGGGTTTGGAACGTCATGAGAGCAAGTAAATAATGACAGATCTCTTTCATAGAAGACCCATTCCTTTAAAAAATACAGTTAAAATGCGTTGTGATTCATATCTTTTTATGATGTCTGGCACAACTGGTTTAGTGGCTGTCTGGCTGCTTCTGACCTTTCAGAAAATGTGAAATTACAGAGTATGCATAAACAGATGTCTGCTGACAAATACAGGGAGTGTGCGCACAAACACACACACACACACACACACACACACACACACACACACACTCTTAAGACTGCATTATAGCTGGAAAACCTCTTTCCTGAACACAAACACACAGCAGATTGTGTCAGATTAACACTGTAAACTGGCCCACACAATTAAAGGGTGTGTTTCTGTTGTCTATCTACACACTGCATTTGAGGGGTCAAATGTTAAGCTGCCCATGCACATATGGGGCTGCCACTCACTATGAGGGGGATATAGACACAAGACATGCCCGAAGGGCAAAAACACACATGGTAACTCACAAATACACTATCAAATCATTCACAAATAGTAGCAGTATTGATGTTTAATATTATATTTGTGTATATACAGACATACAGGGTTTGACATTAACACCCGCCAACCCGCCAACCCGCCAAATGTGGGTGAATTTCAGCAGCGGCGTGTAACGCAGTCACTCCTACTAGCCACTTTGGTGGGATGAATTTTACACATAATATATACATTGCAGTCTTTTAAAAAGGCATCTGAAATAAACTAAGTGCAATGTAGTGCTGTCAAAAATATTGATTTTTCAATATATAGATACTGAAATATCTGAAATGCTTCCAATACTCAATTTCCTCAGAATAGATACACGATACCAGCTGCGCTTTCTCTCTCTCTCATCTCTCCGACAGCAAGTTGACACACAAACCCGCCTCCCCTCACTCACTTGTTTCATTTGCTCCAGATGAATATTGTTTGTGTTACAGGGCCTTGAATTTCAGCGTGGGATTATGCATATTGCACATAATTTTACTCATTCTCGCAGATTTTGTTCTCACACCCAAAGTGCGGCACATAAAGCCACCTCTTAGTACTAAATTGAGTTATTTTTCGCTGCTTATTGCACTTAAACAGTCAAATACACACAAAATAATGTCAAAACGCCGGTCTTGGTGTAACAGTATAATGGATCCGTGCGTCAGGTCTTAAAGTGACAGCAGCCTAATATACCTGCTGCCAAATTATGAAATAATATTAAAAATATCTGTATGTCAGTTTTTCCCCATGGTATTGTTGTCAAAATTGTGGCCAGTGAAAATGCTGAGGGGCTAGTAACTTTGGAAAACCATTAGACACAGTGGCTGGTGAGCAAAAAAGTTGATGTCAAGCCCTGTATATACATTATTTTGATACTTTCATCATCCATCTTCAAAAACAATTCATACCAAACTGCTGGAAAGGAACGAAGATTAAACAGATCACATGACCGCACCAGAACCTCTAACAGCAATTTAGGCAAACATCTCTCTATAGGAGGGAAGTGTGCATAATGCTTCAGAAGTTCAAAACTGCGACACTCACTCACGACAGAACATTTCACATTCAAAATCACACTGAAATTCATCCTGGCTGAGATAAATCATGACATCCATCTCAATAGAAAAGTAATACTTTCAGGCTTTGGTGCAATATGACAATCTGACACTTCAGGAAGTGATGACAGCAAAACAACACCTGTGAGATTCAATTTCATAGAAAAAAAGCAAACTCATTTATAAGTCACTAGCAAAACAGCACCAAAAACACCACGGTACGATTATGTTTTTGGACATGTTATTACAGTGATGCCATAGATTTTGCATTTTGGTTATGGTGTCGTTATAATACCATGTTTTTTGGACATCATGTAACATTATAGTATTGTGTTTTTATAACATGGTAACAATATGTTTTTTACATTATCATACGAATTTAACTGTATTATTTGGAGTACTATATCAATGTGGAAATCATTCATTACCATGGTATATATCATCTGACATCATATCCATACCACCACAATACCTTGTTTGGAATTTACCATGGTAAGGTCATGTTTTTTGACATGTATCATAGTAATTCCACTGAATTATCATGCATATACTGTCGTAATCTTGCAGTACAATAGTATATACCAAAAAGTATCATCTGACATCATAACTATACTGAGAGAGAACCATGTTTTTTTGGAATTTACCATGATAATATCACATTTTTTAATATGTATCATAGGAATTCCACTGAATTATCATACATATACTGTGGTAATCTTGCAGTACAATGCTATATACCAAAAAATAACATCTGGCATCATAACTATACCAACAGAGTGCCATGGTTTTGGAATTTACCGTGGTAATGTCGGTAATGTTTTTCATAATAATTATTCAAAGAGTATTGCCAATACCATGTACAATACAATAGTATATATATCAAAGAACTATGTTATTACAATCACTGCACATCTACAGCATCAAACACTGTCTTTACACACCGAGACATCAGTACTGAAGCAAAAGAAGCGCATTAATCCACATCACACTCTCTTCCATCCAACAAAGCACACAAACACAAATACTGCCTGAATCCTGTCCAGCAGCCATCAGCGGGCCAAAAACTGCAAAAACACTCACATCATGACTGTCAGATCACTTTAGATTTCATAAATCACTCGGTCAAACAGAATTAAAGTGCGGATTGGATTGTGTTGGATGATCAGATGTTGATCTGTGTGCATTGTGAGGGATGACAATGTCAAAAACACTTCTGTTCCGGCTAATGCTAATGCTAATGTCAGTTCAACTTCCCATCAGCCTCCAAACATATGGAAACAAATTGATGTTCAACGCACACATAAATGTCTTCTAGAGCTTGCCCTTTAAAATAAACAGTAGATTTTGTATCTAATCTTGATTGGCGATTTAATGCTGAAATTGTGAGAGGCTAACACGTTCTAATAGCATTGCATTAATAAAAACAGATCTCAAAAACAAACAAAACACAAATAATGACAGCCAAAAGGTGCTTGAGCGCTCTTTTAAATGCACATGTTGACAAAAGTGTGGAAGATTAAATACTAAACATGAAAATCTGCGCTAATGTGAGGCAGTGGGACGCATGCTCGGACAGTCATGCTAACAACTTGCTGCAAACAACTATAAAAACACAACAAACACACAAAAAACAAATAAATGCTGTTGACTTACTCTCATTGAGCACCTCCAGCAGCTCGGCGCAGTTCTCACACATGGTTCATAAAGGCGGAAAGTGTATTCAGACCATTGGAGAAATAAAATGTTGCCTGTTTTTCTCTCTGTCTTTTTAAGGGGGTGTTTAAGGCCCGACGAAATGCTTGATGACGGCTCGTTATTTTGAGACAACACAACCAGGGAGGTTTGGGCTCATGCAAGCGGGATTATTTGCCGAAATGTCGAGGGTGAAGACAGTAAATGTGAGGCACTAAAGGAGCGGAGAGTCAGTCTCCGAGCAGAGCGTTACTGTGCAGACTAGCACATACGGGAGCCATGATGAACAGGGGACGGTAGTTACACTTCGGTTGTTTCCGCCGGAGGCCTCGGAGATGTTCGGGTCTTTCCGGGAATGTTCGCGTTCGCTCGGAGGCAAGTGGATAACATTGTGCGAGACATCGTCTGTTTCCGCCGAGTCGTCGTTCAGTGCGTTCGGCTTTTTTCGGAAAACTAGCAAAGAGAAAGGGAGGGGCGACCGTTTGTTACACATCGGCTGTTTTCGTCAGCTCCGCCTGCTTCCGGCCTTTCTTCGGAAATCTCGCGATTTCTCGCAGTCGAGCACGTGTACGTGTGATGTTTTAATTTTGATATATGCACTGTATGACACAATCCATTTTGGTGTAATTAATTGATTGTATATAACAGTAAGATTTTTTAAAATAAATTATTTTATTCAGCAAGGACGCATTAAATTGATCAAAAGTGAGACATTTATAATGTAACAAAAGATTTCTATTTCAAATAAATGCTGTTCTTTTGAACTTATGAAGCAGCACAACTGTTTTCAACACTGATAAATGTTTCTTCGAATCGAATTAGCATATTAAACATCGAATTAGCATATTAAACGATTTCTGAAGGATCACGTGACACTGAAAACTGGCGTAATGCTGAAAATTCGGCTTTGATCACAGGAATAAATTACATTGTAAAATAAATTACAATAGAAAACAGTTATTTTAAATGTTGCCGCTTTTCCTGTAATTTTGATCAAATAACTGCAGCCTCAGTGAGTATACATCATCCAAAAACACTTAAAAAAGCTTGCCGACCGCTAACCGTTGAACAATATCAGTATCACGTGAACCTGAAGACTGCCGTAACGCTGGAAATTCAGCTTTGATCACAGGAATAAATTACATTGTAAAATATAATACAATAGAAAAGAGTTTTTAAATGTTGCCATTTTTACTGTAATTTTAATCAAATAACTGCAGCCTCAGTGAGTATACGTCATTCAAAAACACTTAAAAAAAAAAAAAAGCTTGCCGACCGCTAATTTTTGAACAGTATTATACATTACAAATACACATCGCTTTAATAAATCCTAAGCATTTTCTTTTCCACTGGTATTTGGAATAGGAACAGTTTCTTCTCAAAACAGCTGGATCCTATTAATTGCTCCATCAGTATTAATGAGATACTCTATTAAAGCAGTATTACAGTCCTACGAGCTAAATGAAAAACACACACACACACACAATGCTTTGTAAAAATAACCAACTTTATGCTTCCATAGTACTAATGCACAGCTTTACAAATAGGATGATATGAACAAACCCTTCCATTATAATGACATCCCTATGCAAAAAAAAAAAAAAAAAAAAAAAAACACTCTGTGAGGCCGTAGCATGAAAAAGACTTCAGTCTTTCCCATACATTGCAATCAAATGGAATATATATATATATATAACACGCACAACTTCCCAATAAAGAACATAGGAACAGCATCAGGACTGATCCTCAACTGTCACATTCACTTGCTGTGGTTCACAAGCCACAACGACACGTCCCTGTGAGCAAACCTCACTTCCTGCACAGCAACTGTCCGTCTTCATCGGCCTGTCATACTGTATATTACATATTCACAAATAGATGAGGCATTAAAATTAGTCATGTGCTTCGAAATAGGAAAGCAAACATGCCGAACAGAAAAATTGATGCATATACAGTGGATTGATATACAGGAGATAGACAGCAAGTTTCCTTTATATAAAATGCTCTGTTATGTAAAACCAAGGAATTTGGGAGAGGTGGGAGGAGCCAGAAAACTAATAACAGACATGTCTTTAATTTACATATTGGCATGGACTGGGTCGACAAACAACCAACATCTGGATTCATTTTCCTATTTGTCCTCGTTTGACTGCCACCTCTATACACACGCACACATTTGACAGAGGAGCTCAAAGCACCCCGAACGAGTGTGAAACGCCACAGGATCTCATTCACACATTTCCTCCGGGAGCTCGTGAGGATTGAGGATTCCTGGGACAGACATCTGGAGCTTGTGTTTCTCCTCCTGAGCCTGACGCAGAGCCGCTTCCCTCTCCTCCAGAAACAGATCTGTGGAGTCCTCGCCTGCAAACTCCTGCAAACACAGAGTGAGTGAGTGAGTGTGTGTGAGAACAACTTCAACGTTGTTGTGTCAAGTATTTGTACATCACTTTTCACAAGACATTGTTTCAAAGCAGCTTTACAGAAATTCAATTTTCAATGTTATGCATCTAATTATAGTCAGTATTAACTAGAATTTGGAATGTTATTCGGAATCAAAAACAGAATACATGTCCTTTTTAAAGGCCAGAAACTATGAACGTCACAATCTTTGATTATATAATAATAATAATAATAATAATAATAATAAATAATAATAACAACAACAACAACAACAACAACAATACTATTTTAATTATCAATAATAACTATTAATATTAAATTATAAACAATATTTAATACAATTCTAATATTTAATACAATTTATATGTAATATTTAAATCTTTAATACATTATTACTATTATTAATAGTAACAATAGCATCAATTTATCATCATCAACTTATGCGTAACAGTTATTATTAATATTGAATAATATTGATTAACAACAATAATAATAATAATAATAATAATAATAATAATAATATATTATTGATAAATTGTTACTGTGCATAATATTTTAATTAATCATTTTATTTCATTTTAATTATTAATATTAGCTATTAAGATTTAATTAGCATTAAAATATAATTATTTTATGAATTAATGTACAATACATTACATTTTTTTACAATTAATATTACTATTAATGATTAATGTTAATTAACATAATATGAATATATTATCTATTGATATTTAATTATTAACATTAATATTTAATACAATTATATTTATTAAAAGCCTCTGCAATGCACAACATTATTATTAATTAATTATAATTATGCAAAACAGCTTTTTATTACAACTATCAATGACTAATATTATTAATAATAATAATAATAATAATAATAATAACAACAACAACAACAACAACATCAATATTATGCAGCATAACATTTTAATTATTATCGGCTAGTATTTAGCATTAATATTTAATAAAATTTGTCAATTGAAATGCTCTGTTATACACAATAACAACTATTAACCATTTAATAACTAATTACTATTAACTATTAATATTTCAATTAATTTTATTATGCATTACAGCATTTAATTTATTAATATTACTATGTAATTAATAATTACTAACATTTATCAATTCAATAATTATGAGATGATGATGATGATGATGATAATAGTTGTTATTATTATTATTATTATTATTTATTATTATTACTACTATTACTATTACTACTACTACTACTACTACAAATTGTTCCTACAAACACTGTAGCCGTTGGGGTAAAAGTTAATTTCCCACCCTGCTCATGTGTGTATCCAATCCTATTGTGAACTTCTATCGGTGGCTGCCTGTGTCTTGGTTCATGACTAGAAAATAAGGAAGTAAAATCTAGCAGGAAGGAAGTGACATACTTTGATCTGGACCAGGAAGTCCCTGAGGTGTTCTTTGAAGGCAGGAATGTCCTGATTCAAGCTGAACAGACCTGTGACAAACACCTTCACCTGGGCGCTGAAAAACAAAACACCAGTGAGATTAACACAGGACACCGACAGCATGCTGAAAACACAGACTCCATGTTCTCGGCTCTTCTTACTCTTGCAGATGTGGGAAGGCTGTCTTCAGCAGGTTGGCCACGTACTCCTGCACATAGCCTTGATTGTTGCCCGCGTTGCCTGCGTTCAGAGCTACGCTGATTTTACCCTCTTCCACCAGGTTAAACATGTAGGCGAGGATGGAGGCGTGCATCGTCAGACCTGCCGTCACAAAACACACAGATCAATCATCAAATACATCATGATAATCCTGGTGTTCAGTTTAAATTAGCATAAATAAAAAAGGTACATGCTTTAAATGTTATAAACATTTTTTGCATTACGGTAATGAGAATTTGGGGGCAAAATGTGTGCAATTATAATAACTGTACAAATAATGGGCAAAACTCCTTTTTTTTCCATTATATTTTGCACACATTTTTTCCGCTGGAAAATGAGCTGATCGTGTTTTCGACGGTGAGATGTGAAGCCTTTTTGAGCGAAATAACAGTTCCATTAGTTACACTGTAAACATGTCACTCTCTCTGCCTAGCAACTGACCAGCCGTATGAGACGTATCCGTGACAACCGAGAAAATGTGCTGCAGGATGTCGCAGAAGTAGGTTTGATAGAAGCTTTGAGCTGCTCCCTCTTCCTGTGCGATGTTCTGCAGCATCGTGAACAGGATCTGAAGCCCTGGAGAAGCACAAACACACACAGTCAGCATGTTCATTTATGTTGCGTGTCACACAGAGTAAACCTAATGTCAAACATACTGTGCAACCACACAAATGCAGGTCACAAATGCTTGGCCATTAAGAACTGCATTCAGAAACATTTATAAACACCACAATGTGTCAAATCAAGTGTAGCAAGAAGCCTTTTGCATTCACAGAGTCCCTGTTTCCACCTGGAATAAGATGGTTTTTGGTCGATCGGATCACAAGTGGACGACACTAAATACAGGTGTAAAAGGATCTAAAACATTTTGAGCTTGTCTGCTTTCAACCACTTTCAGAGGTAGTCGAAAACGCATTTGTCCGGATTGCTTTCATAGAGGAAGCGCTCATGTGATCAAAAGCCACAAAAGACCGCCTACTCCTCTCCTACTGACCTAACGCGTAAACATTATGAGAAGCGCGCTAGCCAGACGGGATTTAAACTTTGTCGGCTGAAGACCCAAGTTTAGGCTGAAGACCAAAAAAAAAAAAAAAAAAAATGTACCAAGCACAATGTTCTCTCACCATTCCTGATTTTTAACACACACTGTGTTAAAATGGTCTTGGAGCTGTCAGAGCAGACACGAAAGCTGCTGCTCTCCATATGTTTTTCTGTCGTCTCCGGGTGCATTTATATGTAAATTGCGTGAGCTTATTTTGTCAATTAAATAGAAAGATCTGAAAATTTACCTATACATTTAACTATCCATAGACCCTCCCCTCGAAGAAATCAGGACAGAAGTGGTTAAAAGTGGACAAAACTGATTGAAACACCAGGTGTAAACGGGACTAGGTCTCTCTCATTTACTTGTGATCAAAAACGTATCTTAATACCAGGTGGAAACAGGGCCTTGTAATGTAGAGTTGGTTTATTTGTTTAAGCACAATTCAACTGTAGCTGTAACTCTAGTCTCTCCACCCACCTGTGTCAGCCACATTCCTCATGGTGTGTTTGAAGGCCCAGATGATGGAGTCCAGAACCAGTTTGAACTGTGCAGGTGGGATGGACAGGAATGCTGGGAAACACTGGGAGTTGACGGCTTGCAGCAGGTAGAAGAAATGCGTCCTGTGCTCGGGATACTCCTCAAAGTTCTAAGATAGGCAAATAACAAGCATTAAAGTAGGGCTGCACAATCCCAAAATGGTTCCCAAATGCATTAGCAACCTGAACTCAGAGCGGATGGAGTTCAGTCCAGTGAACTGACACTGAAAACACTGGCAGATCATGAGCTGTTTAAATGTAAAAGAACTAGTGTTGTCAAAAGTACCGGTACTTCGCCACCAAGAAGTACTGACAGTACCTAACATTTTGAGCACTGTTGAACAGATTCTGACTAACTTAAACACCCCTGATTGGCCAATGTGTTCACACACTAAACAGATACGATCAACTCTTCAAAAACGTCTGTGACGCTCTTCACCGAGCATTATCAGCGGATATATTAGACGCCTGCTTTCAAAAGCTCCCGTGTGTATCTGTGTAAGCTAGGGGGAAATGCTGGTTTCGTCACATTTTTAAAATTTTAGTACAGACTTGGTACCGAAGTACCTGTACTTTTGACAACCCTATGAAAACACAGTGCCACACATATTTATTTAATGAAATCACAGCTTTTGCAATTTGATAAGTGCACTAAGCCATAATTGCAATTTCAATTTCGATGAAACACTTAACCCTACATTAAATGGCGAGTGTGTACTCACTACTAGACTTACATTAGTTTGACAGAAAAATCAAGATGTAAAACAAAAGAGATAGACTAACTTTGTTGATCATGTCGAGGGTGCACTCAAACACAGCGTCGAATATCTTCGGGATCTCTCCTGTAATGTGAGCGCCGAGTTTGTTGACGATGGTTGCCATAGTGCTGAGCACCTCTGGTTCTCGAGCGGCTGGAACGTTTCTTTGGTAGTCAATGAGAACCGCCTCCAGCAAAGGTGGAACGAAGTTCTCTCCAACCTAAAGAGACAACAACAATGCTTTATACTGCTGTCACACCCAGCTTATTATTATGGCATGAGCACAGACTGATCCAGGATCAGCATAACCAACCATCTGCGGGTCGTTGGAGCGGCTGACCCATCCTGAAATGAGCTTCAGAGTTTCTCTCTTCACTGTCCGCATGCTGCGTATCAGAGGCTGCTTAGTCACCATCTCACCTGCAGAGAAAGGCCGAAGAGTTAAGCATGAGTTGTTTTAATGTGGAAGTTATGGATCATGTGCTCATGTCAGTGTGTGTGGCTCACCGTTGCTCTGGATGGCAGAAGAGATGTTCTCACTCAGGCACTTGTAGACGTTGAGCATGTCTAGGTAAATACGGCCCAGCTGCAAGACAAATGGATGACCCACAGCTTTACACGCCCTCACGTTGGTCTTCAGGATGCTACCTAGCTGACGCACCGTCTCTGGGTCCTTCAGGATGTCCACGTTCTGATTAAAGAGAGACATCATGTGCTTTGAGTTCAGGTGCCATTCTGTTTCAATCTTAACATTAGCGTATAAACCCTTAAAAGAGCAAGAGAATCCTGCTCCCTTTTGGTTTGAAAAGATAAAATAAAAATAACTAATTCAAACTACTCACTATAGTAGTATAAGTATCTCAGTGAGACTAAAATAACACTACTTCTCACCTTGGTGGCCTGCTGGATGATGCTGTCCCACACCTGGTTGGGAAGGAGCATGTATTTCTCAATCAGGCGCTCCTGGACGGTCTGATCCGTTTGGGCTCCGATCATGTAGCCCACGGCCTCGTAGAATGTGTGCACCTGCTGTGGCTGCAGGTCACAGATGATGGTGTTGATGTTGTTGAGAATCTCGTCAATGAAGGGCATCACCTCCCCCACCTGCACCTGCACAAAATGCCTCCTGCACTTCTGAGCGATCTTGATGAACGTGTCACAGGCCATGTCCTGCACACCATCATGAGTCTCTGAAAAACAGAGAGAGACTTTCCAAATAACAGAAACCTTGAGGTAAAATTTGCTCTTTAGCAAAAAACCAACACATGCATGACCAGACAAAGGGTCAAACATGATCTGTTTCTCACCGTGCATGAACTCAAAAAGCTTGTTGACGACAGTTTTGAGGAACTTCCAGTGGGCCCTGAGGAATCGTGGATATTGGCCGACGATGTACATGATGTTGGAAGCGATGATGGCCTTGTTGTCTTTCCCTCTTTTCTGTTCACACAGACCCAGCAGATCCTGACACAGAGATATATTGATTTTACTGACAAACATTTAAAGGCATATTTGTAAAGAGAGTAAAGGCTGGAATACACATTACATGACTTTTACTAGAGGTTCTGACAAAATGTTAATTGCTGCAGTCTATTTCAAATGTTTAAAAAAAATGTTTTTAATTGGTTTGAATGAATGATTCAATGATTCACTCATAAAGACTTCACTTGTTTCATTACTGGATGATTCAGCATTTTTAAACTATCTCTTGAATGAAGGATTCAATAATAAAGCATTTTTTTGACAGTCACTTGTCGCCACCTGGTGGTGTAAAGGTGTAATGATACAATCATTATTTGAAGCGCCAAGTTACTTTCAAAAGGTGATTTGCTCTATTTTGATCGCTTTCGTTGACATCAGTTTATATCCAAACTATAAACTCTTATCCCAGTACTTCTGTGATAATATAAATATTTGAAATACAGAAATAATGATACTGTGTGGTTGAAAAGACTGTTTGCGACACATGACGACTGCTCTCTCTGGGTCAGAACACAGATCCAAATGTTTACTGTGATCGTACTTGTCAAAGGTTTCATAGACACAGGTGAATCGTTGTCATTTAGGAACGACTAAATCTTAATCTTAACGATTAATTGTGCAGCTCTAATGGTTACAGAGAAATATTGGGCATCATACACTAAATGACTGAGGATCATACACTACCAGACCTTGTTTTATATGTGCTGAGGAGTCAAATATTGAGGCTAATTTGCTACGCATGTTATGTTAATTTACTTTTGTATTGTTATTGTATTTTATTTGAAAAATGGCAGATAGAGGACAGCTTCAGTTTCAGTAGTGAAGCATCATACACTACGATATGCGTTCAAAATTTGGCTCAATATATCAAACACGGTTTGATATCCTCTGACTGGATGGAATCATAGTCTGAAGATAAACAAATCAGAATCTGTGCACATCATGCACTACGCTATTTTTTTGAGAACTGTCAACTCCGACTGCCCAAAATCTGCAGACTATTGTCGACTCATTGAGATTACAAATCAGGGCAAATATCGGAGCAAAATTCGTGTAGTGTATTCCAGCCTCAAGTCATGTCTAAACTATGTCAAAATTAAATATCATTATACTGCACAGTATACATACTAGTTCAAATGATTGGGGTCAGTAAGACTTTAATGTTTTTGAAGTTTCTTATGTTCACCAAGACTGCATTTATTTGATTAAAAATATAGTAATTAATACAATTATTAATACAATTTAAAATATTTTCTAATTTTCTATTTAAATGTATTGTAAATTTTTTCCTGTGATCAAAGCTGAATTTTCAGCATCAATACTCAGTCTTCAGTGTCACATGATCCTTCAGAAATCATTCTAATATATGCTGATTTGATTCAAGAAACATTAATGTTGAAAATATTAAAAAAAAAAAAAAAAAAAAGTTCAAAAGAACAGGATTTATTTGAAACAGAATTTTTTTTTGTAGCATTATAAATGTCTTTACTGTGCAAATTTTACTTTTGCTTTCAAATTAGCACCAATTCGGGGGCGGCAATTGTTTGAATGGTGGGTAATTTTTTTTTAATGAAAAACACAACAACTAATCCTTTGCAGGTTCCCTATTAGCACTGGATTTAAATCCAAAATATTGCAAAAAGTCCAAAAATCTTCTGCTATCGTCTTGTCAGTCAGCTCACTCTCGTGACTCCCGCTGCTGATCTGTGCTGCGACTCTCGCTCAGCTCACGCTGAATTGAGCAGATGCGTTCAGTTTTTTATTGCAGTGTCTGTTTTCTAACTGAACTAAATGATTTTTATTACTATTTAAAAAAAAAAAAAAAAAAAAAAAAAAAAGACGGTTGGGGGCAAGTAACGATACTGGTGTTGTGGCTGAACACTGGTAACACCGTCAACACCGACTATCACAACAAGCCAATTACTATTACCTATTACTTATTTAAACTATTTAATGCATCAATGCTGAATAAAAGTATTAATTTCTTTCAAAAAACAATTCTTGTTGACCCCAAACTTTTAAACCACAGTGCACACTTTACATTGCCTACTGTATTTTAAATAGCGTGTGTAATAGTGAACTTTGCACTTGAACAATCTTTTTCCATGTAAAGTAAAGATAAACTCAAACACATGCTGAATAAACACCTTAATGACAGTGACAAGGAATCTCTTCTCGTCCTCCTCATGCATGGCCCCACTGATGGAGCCGATGGCCCAGCACAGCGTGTTCAGGTTCCTCCAGGACCACTCGGTACCGTTCACCTGATTATGAAGCTTCTCGGTCATGATCCGCTCCGTATCGGCATAGTCCAGATGAGTCAAATAGACTGGACAAGAAGAGAGATCATTATGAAGCTTTCTCCAGAATGATGACCAGTGTGCTGTTGACCGAAGCTGCATGTGAAATTGCATACTTCCCTACTATATAGGTGAAAAACAGTATGTGACAAAATTATGTCCGAATACACAGTACTCATAAAAGAGCAGGCAAATAGTCCCCGGATGACTTACTACTTCTGTCAAGATTCTGAAGTGTGCATTTGATGGAAACATTACTCTCCCATGAGGCCACGGGAAGAGGATTTATGAATGGCAGAGAAGCAACACAACTGATGCTGGTAGGTCACATCCATCATGACAACATGGCGAACTTTTACTTTTTTAGCGCTCACAAAGTGCTTATTCAAACCAAGTACCTACTAAAGAGAGTATGTGATTTCATATGCAGCCCTTGACTTTTTTTATGCATTATAAGCCCATCTTGATTACCCAGAGTCTCTCTCATGTTTTTGTAGAGGTTAATGGAGTCTGTGTCCTTCATGAATTCTCTCACCACCTCGCCCTGATCGTTCTCCACCACTAGAACCTCCTCCGGTTTGGCCATGCGACTCACCATCAGCAGACGCACCTGAGACCGGTCAAGAACACAGACGGTTTTTCTCCTGCTACCAACAATTTGAGGTGGACTTGCTGTACACTGTGATTAACTGACCTTGGAGAGCACAGGCAGGTAAAGGTGTCGGCGGGGCGGCACGTCAAAGTGTTGGCTGGTTGAGAGCAGCGGAGAGGTGGAGGTAGAGAAGGGACTCTCTCTGTAGAGCTCGGCGGCCAAATGGTTCCAGTACTCCAGACAGATCTTAAAGATCTCTGTTTCCTCCACCTCAGACACCAGCAGCATGTAATGCAGAGCCTGAACACATGGGAGACAAACAATCAGGCATGAGGGTGTGTATCACTTTCACATCATCTCTATGCCTTTCACTGTATGTATGTATGTATGTATGTATGTATACACATACACACACGCACACACGTGTACCTCCATGAGTGTCTCTCTGAGGTTCAGTCTCTTCTCGATCAGTTGTCCGTGCTCTTTGAGGAAGGTGCAGAGGAACAGACTGAGGTTCTGGATGAAGTTCTGCTCATCGTCTTTCCCATTTGCATATGCTAGACGGATATTTGTGTTCAGTGGAAGCATCTGTCAAATAGAATAATGAGGGTTTGGTTTAAAAACTAATATTTGTAGGTTTGGTATAGTTGGTATAACACTCAAGCAGAAACTGCACTGTTCACAAAATAATCATGTTTAATTAGTCAAATTCAAGGCACATAATACCTCTGGAAAGACCCCTTTGACATCATCAAGAGGTCCTCCAACCAGATCTAGTAATATGGCCATACGCTACCGTTCAAACGTTTGGCTAAATTTATTTGATCAAAAATACAGTAAAAACAGTAATAGTGAAATATCATTACAATGTAAAACAACCATTTTCTACAACCATGTAATTTATTCCTGATCAAAGCTGAATTTTCAGCATCATTACTTCAGTCTTGTGTCACGTGATCCTTCAGAAATCATTCTAATATGCTGATTTGATGATCAAGAAACATTTATTATTATTACTATTATTAATGTTGAAGACAGCAAGAACAGAACAGCATTTATTTGAAATAGACATCTTTTGTAACATTATAAATGTCTTGACTGTCACTTTTAATCAATTTAATGTATCCTTGCTGAAAAAAGTATTAATTTCTTTTTTTCAAAAAAAAAAAAAATTTTAAAAAAATTAAATCTGCCTGACCCTAAACTTTTCAACAACAGTATTAAAGTGTGAGTACCTGTTTGAGCTGCATCATGGTGAGAGTGAACAGGTTGACAAACTGCTCCTCGTACTGACTGACACTGACACCTGCGATCTCTGTCAGACACTTCAGTGTGACGTTCCGGAACATCGGAACATTCAGAAACTGTGGAATAAGTCGGAACACAAATGATTAACTTTCTGAAACACAAATGATAAACTTTCTGGAACACAAAATAGGTGAAAGACAATAAATGTAGGAGCACCAGCTCGGACACAAAGCCTTAAGCAGAGCGCCCATGAGAACAGCCAGCGCTCCAATCATTTTCCTCTCTTTCTTACGCACTGGCAAGCTGAACCAATGACAGTGCGCCTTCGTGAGAGGAGTGACGGCAGTTTGTATACTAATACATGAGCATTTCACAGATCATAATTCATTAAATAATTATAATTTTAACAGCAAATTCTGAGATAAATTATGTGGATTTCATATTTATTGCTTATTTATTTAGCTGTCACATAAGAAACCCCGAGTCTTGTTACCTTGTACACCAGCGTGCTGATGAGTTTGGTCTCAAATATGTAGCCCAGGGGAATCCAGTTCAGAAAACGAAGAAGGGTCTCCAATGTGGCATGGACCAGAGGGGCATTCTGGGAATTTTCCTGAAGAAAACAGCATTACATTCCAAGTTAAAAATGACAGGCCAGAGAATACTGAACTTAATTATCAAAACAATGACTACTGTGGTAATCTGCTTCCTACATACCATGACGAACTGGCAGAGCTGGAATATTTGGGAAAATTCGTTGCACATACTGCAAAAGGTCAAAGAGAGAGGGGTTGAGTAAACATTACTGCAATTATTTTCCCGACTACACCGGTTACAGTCTGTAACTGTCACATGTATACCTGTCCTTCAGGTGTTTGGCTTTAACCTGAGTCATCTGGCCACTGGAGAAGTCAAACACCTCCTCACTGAGGAGCTTCAGGATGATCATGTTGTTCTGACACAGACTCTCACTGGTGCGACTCGCTCCCACAATGTCACTGATGAACGTGGGCCAGTGCTTTGGCCACTCCTGCTTCAGGATCTACACACAAACAGGAACACAGTGAGCCATACACTGTCACAAAATCATGACTAGAAAAAAAATCCTGAAATGATGCTCACCTGCACCAGGATCATGTTGAGCTTTGCAATGTAAACCCCCTCCTTCTGTAAGAGCAAAATCACAAGTACGGATGCATTCAGTACAAATCAGGGTTATTATAGTGAGATAAAACTAACTGAAAATTAATTAGTTTAATATAAGTTTTAAAGCTGTTTTATATTTGAACATTTCTCATTTTCGTTTAGTTGAATTTGTAATTTGAAGTACTACTTACTAAACCTAAAAATAAACTAAAAAAACGAATAAAAATGAGAAACAACAAAGCCTTTAGTAAAATGAAAATGGAAAATATAAAAATAAAAACTAATTTAAAATATTAATAAAACTATAATAGTACATTATACTAAAATTACACTGGTGCAATTGGTAGAAGATAATTAAACATCTGAAGCATTTTTATTACCTCTACGCTGTTGGCATCAGATGAAGTCTTGATAATCAGCCCAACGACATACTTCTTAATTCCTGTGAACAGACAGAGCTGTCAGTTTTTTGTGCATTCCTTAAAGGAATCATTAGGTTTTCATATGACAGTATGATTATATAATGTGGAGGCGTGTAGTAGATTCTCCATAGAGCAGGGGTTCTCAACTCTGACCCTTGAGGTCCACTTTCCCAGAGTTTAGCTCCAAACTCACCTGCCTGTAGCTTTCTAGCAATCCTGAAGAGCTTGATTAGCTTGTTCAGGTGTGTTTGATTAGGGTTGGAGCAAAACTCTGCAGGAAAGTGGATCTTGAGGGCAAGAGTTGAGAACTCCTGCCATAGAGACTCAGTCATACAGTCCCTCACCTTCACATTGGTTTCGTGGAAGAATCTTCCAGCGTGTTTTGATCACTGTCTCCAGTATCTGAAGAGCGTAGTACTGCAATACAAATAGCAAAAAGAAAAAAACATTAGTTTGATGTTGCAGAAAAAAAAAAAAAGAAAAAAAAATGACTAAGGGTGCTTTCACACATGGTTCGACTGCTCCCGCTGGACTGTGTTCACATTATATGGGTCCGAACTGCAGTGCGTTTGCATCAAAGCAGCAGCTGTTTACTCTGTTGCTTGGTAAAGGTTGCAAAATGCATAGAGTTGCTCACCTCACTTTTATATTTTGGTTTTTGAACTTTTGGTTTTGTTTTCAAAGCATCAGCACATAACAGCACTTGAGTCTACAGCACCTAAAATTAAACACTTTCTGTCTGAAAAATCTCATGACAGCTTTTTAATAACCTTTCATTTGGATTATTGCAATTCTTTGTATTGCGGTATCTCGAAGTCCCAGGTCGTTCGTCTTCAGCTGGCTCAAAATGCTGTGGCCAAATTTCTCAAGAAAGGTCGCAAATATGATCATGCCACCCCTGTTCTGCGAGCACTTCATTGGCTTTCAGTCCAATTTAGGATTGACCTGTCTAATTACCCTACACTCCCAGAAGTTTAAGATCTGCTGACCTAAACTTACTTACAGTCTCTTGTTCAAAATTAAAACACAGAGGAGATAGAGCCTTCTCGATGGTGGGGCCTAGATTGTGGAATAGCTTGCTAGTATAACTTAGGGTGTACTCACACTAGGCACGGTTGTGTTGTACCTTCCCTTGGGACAATTGTCCCCCCTCCCCATTCCCCTACTGACTTGCACTCACTTTGCACTTAACGTTCCAGGTCGGTGCACGCTTACGTCATTTACGATGCAACTTTATGTTTTGTAGCTAACAGGAAGAAAAGAGCTTTCACTAATGGCCTGCCATATATACTTATTTATGATGCGCATCGATTTTCACTTGATTGTGCTGCACGTTTCAGAGGACTACTACGGAGGTAGCTGAGGTTGATGGAGGAATTTGCAGCTTTACTCGCAAATTACAATTCCCGTTCATCAATAAGGTGAGACCCAGATGCGTTATAAGCCTAAATATACTCGATTTAATTAAATTATTTGAAAAGTGTACTGTCCAAGTAGTAATAGAAGATGTTTGCTGTCGTAAAGATGACATGCTCTGGCCCACCTCTACCAAGCGGGCCAGGGACAGTTAACCGAACCGCGCCCGGGCACGGTATGAAGCGATAGCTGTTCACTTCCGTGATTTAGTACAATTGCATTCATATGAGCAGCGAACCATACCGGAGTTCAAATGAACCGTACCCCAGATCACCCAAGTTCGGAAGACGGAGTTCACATCATCCAAACAAAGTCAATCGAACCCCGGTGCGCACCAAAAATGCCAGTGTGAAAGCAGCCTAAGGTAGCAGGACTCAAAGAACAAATATTTGCTTGGCAAAATGTAGAAACACATTAACGTTGACATACTTTTGTCTTCATGTTCTGCGAGAACTCCAGTATTGTGTCCACTCTGGTCCAGGCATCTGGGTGGTCCTTTAGGTTAGTGAGAACTTCTTGTGCAAGTCTTTGCTAAAATAACCATAACGAAAACCACTTTTGATACACCATACGTGTCTGGCAAACACCAAACTATGATCTGAATGTGTTTCAAACCTTCAGAATTGTCTTGAATTTTGCAAACAGAGACTCATACCTGAGATCCCACATCATAGTACATGGAGTTGACCACATTGTCCAGCAGGTTGATGTCTAGCTTCTGACTGAAGTCCAGCAACTGTCGTGCTGTGTGATCCGCCAACATGGTCATGTCTGCCGGCATAGAGCTGCAGGAGACAAGGGAACAAGATGGACATCTTTTAGTTATCAAATATCAATACTGACACTTCTTGGACTCTTCATCCCATTATCAAGTTGTTCATTTCAATTATTGAAAATGTTTTTTAGTAGTTTTAGCTTTAATTGACTGAAATTGACTAATTGAAACAAAATATTAAAAAATTTGAACTTATTTTATTTCAGTTAGTTGTTAATGCCATGTTTCTAATTTTCGTTCAAGTTTAAATTAAAGTACTACTTCAATTACGAAAAATGAAAAAAACTAGAAACACATTTTAAAAATATCTAATAAAAACAAACAAAATTACTAAAATGGAAAAAATAAAATTCAAAATATTAATAACTAAAATGGTATGACACTAAATTAGCACTGGTATGGTACAAATGGTACAGATGACTAATACAATTACCTCTACTACGCTTACTAACTTGACTAGCTGTTTAATAGAGGGATATCTGATATTAACAGTTAGACACTAAACCAGTGGATCACACCACGTGGGTGCACTTTTATCCACAAAACACTGCATTTACATTGAATTACAACCTATAATGACCCTGAGTGCGGTTTTGCTGAGATCACTGATGTTAGTTAAACACTGCTAAAGAAGTACTAACATGGCAGATCAACATATTAACAGTGTGTACAGCTATAAAAACACAAAAGGTGAACAATTTGTGTCAGCAGATCTTAATATACACTCGTTAAACTTTTTATAAAGCAGTCCACATGCATTCTAGCTGAGAGTCTGCAGTTACGGGCAGCGATGAGGAACAAAACGCGTTTTTGTTTCTGTTTCGCATCAGCAATGTCAGCAAACTAGCACTTCATTCAACTCGCTTATCTTAGTTGTTAACATTTATTGCACATAACCATCTGACCAAACACCTTTGACTTACCTGTTTTAAACAAAACTCCTCTTTTCGCTGAAAAAACAATGCTAACGTGGTTTAGGAATCAGCAAACCAGGTTTGGTGTCCTGGAAATATGCGTCGCGTCAAAACAAGATCAAGACGTCAAGTAAAAAAAATGAAAGGTCTGTTTGCTTTATCTCATTTTACACGATAGCGTGTGTAAAACTATTCAAAAGGCAATTTGAGTATCTAGCAAGTTCACTTTAAATGCTAACTAGTATAGCCATACACACTACACTGCAGAGCAAACGATACGTGAAACCCCCCTAAACACACAATTTCGGTGTTATTTTGAATTATAGTCTTCAGTAATTGAGTCCGGGTCCTCTTTCAGTCAGCAGCTCGTGTTAGTTCATCTGTCTGTCTGTATGACGGTTTACAGCTCGCTTTAACAACTCAGTCCGTTTTATAACAACAACATCAATCAATCGTTAGTTTATTCTTTTGTCTACTGCAGAAAAAACGTTGTTTTAAATCAAATATCTGCGAGAGACTGTGACCCAGCTCCTCTCCAGTCTTATGCATCACACGCAAGACCGGTTGAAACCGGTTCAGACTGGCATATTCCATCTCGGTTTAGTTTTCAGCCCGTAGCGCCGCGTAAAATTCGGACTGCGGACACGCCCTCTGCTGCAGCTGATTGGTTGGAGAGAGTCTGGCGCTGACAACTTGCTTGCATTTGATTGGGTAGAGGCGCTGTCCATCAGGATGGACCCCTCCCAGCCTGTCTTTTGCCCTTGGTCTCATGTACGAGGCGGGTTTTGCATCACAGCGTGAGCGTGAGGTGGGCTGGACCGCGTGGAGCATGGAAAATTACTGAGATGTTGCCTGTGATGTACAAACAGTAACTGACCATGCTGTGTTTTTTTAGGCAATGGCTCGTGTTTAAAATGTTTTATATGCTCGTACTTATATTTAAGAAGTAAACAAACACGCAAATAAATTTTAAAATTGTAATAAAGTTTATTTTCACATATTAAGTTTCATTAATAAGCCCACACATACAAACACATTATTTTAATTTGTAACATATTAAATAATAAAAGTGTTTTTGGCCTTTTGTTAAATATATCAGACTAGACATTTATATTTACACATATATACTACATTCATTACTGTTTATTGAGTGAATGGCTTGCAAACATGTCCAGGTCATATTCTGCCCCATATAAAAAGAAAAAAATAAGAAATTATATTTTGAATATTAAGAAAATTAAGCTCATTATTAAGATATTTTGCACTGCAGCATTATATTCAAGATAATTCAGTACATTCCCATTACTGTAATGCATATATTAAGGGTTTTTCTTATGTTTTGCTTTTTTTGCAAATTCTCAGTACTGTTTTTTGTTTTATTTTATTTTTACAATTGCAATAAAATAAAAAATAAAATATTTAAGTTACTTAAAGACTCCTATGATGTATAAGTACCTCATTTAAATAATTTTATTACATTTTTATTTATTTATTTATTTATATGCAAAATATCTTTATGGTCCTAAAATAGGCTTAATTTATACATTTTAATTGTACATATTTTTAAATGTATTTTTTTATTTTAAGGTTAAATGTGACCCGTACATGCTCTTAACAAAGTTTTTAAGGTTCACTCTATTACACATCGATCCAACAACAATTTGCTATTAAGGTTTGTTCAGTTTAAAACACACATAAAATGCCCAGAATAAAGCTAGTGACAATATAATACCGGTCTTCTCCACTAGAGGCATTTCTGTTTCTCATCACTTTTCTAATCTTAACATTTTTTCTTTTTGAATTAACTAATTAACACTACCTGTTCTGCTCCTGTTGCTATGGTGACTCTTATTACTTTCATTGTCATTGTCCTTATAATGGTCATCCTGTTCATCATCATCATCATCATCAAACCTCCCCTGGTGTGAGTGTCCTTCATCATTAGCCTTTTCCTCATCACTGTCATGATCTACGTTGTGTTTCTCATCCTCATCTCTGTCCATGTGTTCTGCCTCCAAGTCATGGTCATACTCTTCATAGTCATCTTGATAGTCATCGAGAAGAGAATCCAGCAAGTTTGGAAGTTCCTCGTGATCTTCATTTCTGCTTTTCCTGTGGAATAAAGAATGAAAACTATTCAGAGACTCATATCACAGAATAGGCTTTATGCCGAACTTCACATGAGCAAACAGGAAAACAGGTCTCATTGCATACGCTTGTCGGAGAAAGTGTTAACGGCAGTATGAACTGATGGCGATATCTATGGACTTTTAAGATATCAATCTGCATATGTGATGGATATCGGTTATTGCTCGCTCATTTGAAGGTATATCTTGAGTAAACCGGCTCTATATTTAACGAAGCACATCCAAAAGACCTGAACCGGAAGCAATGCAACCTGTTTTAGAGAATACAGAAGTTTGTCGCATGTAACCCCCATATTGACCTGCTGGCTATTTTGCTTATCAGTCATACCTGTATGTGGGTGGAGTCTGACTGTCAGAGTGGGCGGGGCTTGGAGTCTGTCTGTGTTTCAAGGCTTTAGGAGCTTTACTGCTGATGAAAGACTCACTCAGGCCACATCCATGCAAAGTGGCAGAATAGAGCTTTTCTGCTGCTCTCTTAGCATTCATCTGAGGAGAGAGAGAGCTTTACATTATCATTTTCATCAACATCATTCGTAGATATCTTTGAGATGATTGTCCTCTCTATAGAGCTGCACAAAAAACTTTTTAATAAAATAAATAAATAAATATAAATAAAATAAAATAAAATAAAATAAAATAAAATAGACAGAGCTCACCTGTGCTACCTGCTCTAGTAGTAGAGGTCTTCCCTTCACTCTTTCCTGGATTTCTCTCATCTCTTCCTGGAACTCTCTCTGTCTCTGGAGATCTTGTTTCCTGTTCCCATGTACACATGTATAAAAGCATTTATACAAATAAATGTAAATTTACATTATATGTAAGTGTTTCAGATCAGTGGTCAATCAGTATGGCTGTATAAATGCATAATTCTGTGCTAAATCTCATTTACTGATGTAATTATAGGGTCCCACTTTATATTAACTATGTACTTAATCATGTGATACAATGCACTTATTGTGTACATACATGTTGTTACATTATACTGGTATTTAAGAGATAAGTATTCACAGCTATAATTACACCGCTGACCCTTCCCTTACCTCTTAACCCACCCTGAAATGTATGTTTACCTGAACTCTTTTAGTTTGGACTGGCAGGTCTGAGCCAGGGCCACGTGCGGGTCGTTTGCCTGGGCTCGCTTTGTGATCACTTTTTGTAGTCTCTTCTCTCTCTGTTTTTGCTTATCCTTCCATTTCTCCTCCTCTTCTTTGGCCTGCTTTCTCTGCTCGAGAACTTTTCTACTCATAGGATTAAAGAGCTGTCAGAACTGAACTTTTGAAGGAGGGGCTCTCCACTAATGGGACGACGCTACGGTAAGACAGCGGGGATAGGGTTTGGGCAAAATGCTGCCTTCAAGTCATTTTTTAACATGCACACACATCCATGCCACCATAATTAATTTCTAGTAAATAATTTATAGTGGGAAACTCTTTGAGTGCCAAACAAGTTGGGGGTGTCAATTAAAGTGTTGCAGAGCAAACTGATATTGGATATAACTGGACAAAATTAGACACAAAATGTTTTTCATTGTAAATATTCAATTTACAGATTAGTTTGTACACATTTTATACGCTGTTGATGAAAAATTGCTCTAAAGCTTGCAAGAAAGTACTACTTATTTACCTGGATTATGAATTGATGGGCTTGAATGACAAAACTACGTTCCTCATTGCCTCTGCATTTTATGGAAGCTTGTTTCTGCCACTAAATAAAAAATAAAAAAAGGTAATTGCGAATTTTTTTCTCACAATTCTGACTCTTTTTCTCAGAACTGCATGTTATAAAGTCAGAATCGCAAGATATAAACAATTCTGAGAGAAAATTGCATTTCTTGCAATTCTGACTTTATAAACCAAATTGTGACTTTATAACTTTATATAGTTTTACTTTATAACTTTATATGCGAGTTTATATCATGCAATTCTGAGAAAAAAAGTCAGAATTGGGAGATAAAAAGTCCCAATTATACATTTTTTATTCAGTGGCGGAAACAAGCTTCCATAGCATTTTCCATCATATCATTTACTCTTCATTTTAACTGAATTCAGAAAAGCATTCAAGTATGTTACTCTTACTATTTTTTGCCATATGGCCGTGTGCAAAAGTGCCCGCCCACTTTTTCAGCAGCCTTGGTTCCAGAAGTATTTTTCCCATTCATTTTTAAAAAGTCTTAGTGAAAGTCTTCTACACCTTTGACCAAAATATCTTGAAATTCTATTGAACCTCCCAGGAGGACTTGAAAGCAGCGAGAGGATTCAGTGGCATCTACAACTCGGTAGTCTTTTACTTTTACTGTTCATGGAGTTATTAAAGGGATACAAACTGGCAGGGAAAGCCACATTCCTGCTTTGGAATTCCCACAGGATTTCACTTGGAAAGTTCTAGCAGGATGAGGGTTTAAAGCAGGGTTGGGCATCACAGTTACCTCACAGCTTCTTGCCGTTTCTTGGCTGCATCAGTGATCTTAGTGGGCAAGCATTCCTGGCTTCCAGACAGCGAGGAGCAAAGGGATGACGAGGGCGTCCTGGGTGAGAGTGTGCGTGGGCTCACAAACGGCCAGCGTGACAGTTTTGGGCTCTGTATCTCTGCTTCGATTTCTGCCATGATGCGTTCTTTGTGCGAGGCGATGTCAGCCGTGTGCAGCTGGAAGGGTTCGCACGCCGTGACGGGCCGCACTTCTCTGCTCTTCGCCAGCTGCTTACGAAACCTCCTGTAGCTGGCGTCGAAGTCTGGAACTTCTGTGTTGATTTTGGGTCGGTGGAGCTGCTCGTCGTCCTGGACGGGCTTCTGCGTCTGTTTTTCGCTGAGATGCCGTGCAAGCATGCTAGGAGGCATGGTCGCGTTTTGAAGCAGTTCTCTCGCCCGCATCTGCATCTTTATCGCCCTGTAGAGCTCTTCCTCTTTCTGCTGCTCACCCAACGCGGCCTCCTTCACCGCCCGCGGGACGGGTTTGGCCTTGAATGGGCACTTCCTCCTCTCCTCTTCCTCTTTGTGGAGCTTGAGCATTTGCTCGCGGAGCTTGGCCTCCTTCTGCTCTTTCTTCAGGCGTTCACGCTCCAGGAAGCTGAAGGGTCTCTGTGAGGTGTAGAGATGTTGCTGCTCCCGATGGACACGCCGGCGCTCCTCGTCACGCTCCTGCAGTTCCTCGTACAGAGGGAGACGCACGTGTGCAGGCATCGGACTGGCACGAAACTTCCTCTGGCACTCGGTAAGCTCTTCCAGCTGGCGCCGGAGATCCTCGTTCTCTCGTTCGATCTCAGAGCGTGATTTGACGCCCTTCTTGCGCAGTTCCACCTCACGGAGGGTCATCTGGAAAGGCTTGGGGACCGTCACTCTCGGATGCCAACCATCGTCTCCGTTTTGTTTGTGCTTTTTTCGCCGTTGACCCCTAATCCTGCTTTTGGGTTTGCAGTCAGTCTGGCAGTTGGGCAAGCTCTGCAGTGAGGATGAAAACGGCTGCCATTGAGGCGGAGAAAGCTTGACACTGAAGTCATGCCACATGTTCTTAATGCGCTCTTTGGGCGAGATAAGAAGGCCTTTCTCTGTGTTGCCGTCTCCTTGCCCGTTTTCAGCAACGCACTCTTCATCAGACATGTCAGACGGGTTTGAAATCCTCCGCAGCTCTAGAGCAGACTGGGCTTTTTTCAGACCGCCGGTTATCACTGGGGAACTGTATATTTACCACAAAAAAATAATAATAGTAATTTTAATAAACTTTTCATTTCCATTCCAAGTTAATAAGCTGAAGGAATGTTATGCGTTATACATTACTGTTCAAAAGTTTGGAGTGAGTAAGATTTTTTTTAAAAGAAAGTAATACTTTTATTCAGCACGGATGCAATAAATTGATTAAAAATCACAATAAAAAAAAATTATGATGTTGCAAAAGTTTCTATTTGATAATTATACATTGATAATAATCAGAAATGTTTCTTGAGCGGCAAATCATCATATTAGAATGATTTCTGAAGGATCATGTGACAATCAAATTGAAATCAAATTTTAAATTGTAATAATATTTTACAATATTACTGTTTTTACTATGTTTTTCAGTCTTGGTGAGCAGAAGAGTGTGGAAGCTTGTTTCCGCCACTGAATAAAAAAAAAAAAAGTTTTTTTCTCTTTTTCTCTCACAATTCTGACTTTTTCCTTAGAATTGTGAGTTATAAAGTCAGAATTGTGTGACATAAAGTCAGAATTGCGATTTATAAAGTCAGAATTGCGTGATATAAAGTCAGAATTGTGAGATATAAAGTCGCAATTGCGAGGTATAGTCAGAATTGGGATATAAACTCAATTGTGTGATATAAAGTCAGAATTGCGAGATATAAAGTCGAAATTTAGAGTTATAAAGTCAGAATTGCGAGATATAAAGTCGAAATTTCGAGTTATAAAGTCAGAATTGCGAGATAAAGTCAGAATTGCAAGATATAAACATGCAATTGCAAGTTATAGTTATAAAGACTTTTATTTAAGACTTTTTTTCTCAGAATTTTGAGTCTATTTCGTTTATATCTAGCAATTCTGACTTTATTTCAGAATTGCATGATATAAAGTTGTAATTGGGTGATATAAATTCGCAACTGCAAGAAAAAAGTCAGAATTGCAAGAAAAAAAAGAATTGTGAGATATAAACTCGCAATTCTGACTTATTTCTCACAATTGCAAATTTATATCTCGCAATTAGAACTTTTTTCTTGCAATTGTGATATAAATGTGCAATTCTGAGAAAAAAGTCACAATTGTGAGTTATAAAGTCAGAATTGTGAGATATAAATCGCAATTCTGAGAAAAAAAGTCAGAATTGTGAGATAAAAAGTTTTATTCCGTGGTGGAAACAAGCTCCCACAGACATTAAAAAATCTTCAACCTCAAACTTTTGAATGGTAGTTTATGTTCCTAGAATCATTTCAGTTTTTAAAAGCAAACAATTACAAATGCATTTATAAAAAAAGTTTGTGTTTTGGGGGGGGGGAAGTATGTATAAAGATTGATCTCACAGATTGATCCGATCAGTGTTGTCCGCAGCGTTCACCCCTTTGAGGTCCAGTTTCTTGCGATACATGAGTTCGAGTTCGGCCATGGTTTGGAGATGAGCCGTCTTCAGCTGCTCTAGTTTACGGTAGTACTCCTGGTTTGAGAAGTAGAACTCCCTGAGGTCGATGTGATCGCCCGTTACCCTGTAGTCTTTGATCAGCAGAGCACTGCTGTCTTTAGCAGGAGGGTCATCAGCCGCCAGCTCAGGTCCAGAGTCATACTCCATCTATTAATAAGATACACACAATGACAACAGGCTGATTTGCTTAGATTACATAAGTCCATATTGTAGGTTAAAAATAAATATCAATGCACAACTATTACTTTGATAATATATGCAAAAAATACTTTTTGGTACTATGCCTTGCTCATAGAGTAAATGCAAGTATATCAGGCCAATTCTTAATCATTAAAATTCTTCATCATTATCCTTTGACTGACAAAAAAAAGTGTAATGGAAGTGTTTATGCAGTGAAATCAAGGAGTGTTGGTTGAGAGCCCAGTGTTTTGATATGTCAGACTCTTTTTTGTGAAATTCTTGTTTGATCAGTAGCTGTGTGTGTAACATGAGATGACTCTCTCTCTCTCTCTCTCTCTCTCTCTGTGTGTGTGTGTGTGTGTGTGTGTGTGTGTGTGTAAGCTGTTAATCTGCAGGTCTGACAGCTTTAGGGCCAGATGGCAGATTGTGCTTCATTCATACATTATATTGTCTCACGGTTCTTCACCGTACTCGATAAGAAACCAACAGCATATCACACACGTTTATGTAGCTAAATGTGGACATGTATACACATGTATTGCAAATAAATAAATAAATAAATAATAAAGCAATTACTTATAAATAATTTTAACCTTTGAGGTTTATTTAGCTATATTTAGTATACCTATAAGTAAACAATCATATCCACAACCGCAGGAGTATTGATTTTACCTACTTATGTCTTAATACGTCGAAATTAAGATAACACACCTCGAGAACATCATGTCAGACATTAACAGATACAACTAAAGGTTAGTCTTTCTTCTTCATTATTAGTGAGATGTTTAACCACCCCTAGTCTATCACGCAACGATTACTTTCAACATTGTGTAAGCCCAGACTAACGTTAATAGGCTAATGTCAGGAAGATATTGACTGGAAACCTTAGCTGTGTTTCGCTTTGTGAAATCTCTCTAATATACGTTATGCAAAAAGTGCAAACTAAAAACCTTCTTTTCATACTTTAATCAATAATAAACGCAGTTTAATAGCTTGTAGTCACCTCTTTCTCACAGCGCCTGTTGTCCGTGAGCGCGGGAACGGGCGCGCGCGGCAGTGATCGCTCTCTCTCATACTGAGCTAACGGGACTTTAGTGTGCGGGTCCACCGGCGTCTTCAGACAGGACGTCACCAGGACATTAGTGCGGTGAGACTTCTTCATATCTGTCTCTCTTTCTAGACTAGTATATTTAACACGAATGAATTAAAGACTGACTGCTTCTCTCTGACTGTAACAGGTGCGCGTCTCCTTGACGACGGCATAGTAGAGTCGGGAAGCCGCAGTGACGCGGGAGCGCGCTTCTATAAATAATGCAGATATCATAGACGAAAGTTGTGTGGGGTGGGTGTAAATTAAGCGTAATCTGCTGTGATGTTACAATCATGGACACAACCCTTGCAATGGGCTGAATTGGAACGTGCTTGAATCCACTGAGTTGATTTATTATTTACATTTTTTCCCTTACGAAATTGTTGAAGGCAGCATTCTATATGTATATAGCTGCCTGAAGTGTACATATGAAGTAGATTCGCTCCCTCAGTCAAAATCGAGGGGTTGTGGGCCTGTCCATATAAACTTCATTCGTCCACTTCATGAAGTTGAACGCACTTCAAAATGGCGCGGGGATTCCCCCGAGGGGAACGCCCTGTCCAAATACCCAGAGGTCTTTTTTTTTTTTTTTTTTTTAATTCTTGCGGTCTTTACACTTGACCACTTGTCTACTTACTTCCTGTATTTGGCTCAAGTGTTCAAGCGGGTGTGAAGACTGCAAGTGTGTGTAGAACTTATGATTGCCCGATGGGACACACTTATAGTCTTGCAAAAAATGCAAGCGTTTACATTATTTTCAATACTTTGCATTTTAAAATACACTTCTAAATGTCTGTTCAGTGGTCTCTATGTAACTAACATAAGACACAATAGAGTACCTCAGAGATGATGTGTTTTTGCAGGCCAACCCGGAAGTTAGCGGTGCACGGGTTCCCTCGATGGGAAGCCTATGCATTTTTCCCATAGACTTTTGGAAAATCGCAAAAAATAAGCTCTGTGTTTAACAAAGGGTTATGACATTTGTCTATCAAGATAATCTTTACAAGTTAACACAACATTTATACATTTTGAAGCCTAAATAAAGTCGTCAGATCTAAAAAGCTAACCGTAGGCGGGAACACTTTAGAATACTAATCCTTCATTAATGAATAACTACACAGGAACAAATGAGTAATGCATTATTAACACTCTAGTAACTACTATTAACTAACAAGAAACTCTGATTAATGAATTAGTAAGTAATAGTGCTCAGCTGAAGGTAGTTCACTATTAGCTAATCAGTAACTACTATTTTTTCATTCCTCCCAGAGAACTACTAAGAACTGCTATAGGTTCATAATTAACATGAATGATGCATAATGTATAATTAATTCTAAGTAAAGGTCATGGTAACCCACTAGTAATGACTGAAGTATTACCAAATCCTTCAGAAGGAATTACTAATTATTTGGATCAGTAAGTGAAAAACATGATAACTCTCTAGCAACTACTGAAGTCACTGTAAACTTTTGAGGTTTTTGTACAGTTTTGTACAGTAATTCCTTCTGATGTATTTGGTAACGCTTGAGTAATTACTAGTGGGTTACCATGATCTTCACTTTAGAATTAATTATACATTATGCATCATTCATGTTAATTATGAACCTGTAGTTCTTAGTAGTTCTCTGGGAGGAATGAAAAAACAGTAGTTACTGATTAGCTAATAGTGAACTACCACCTTCAACTGAGCACTATTACTTACTAATTCATTAATCAGAGTTTCTTGTTAGTTAATAGTAGTTAGTAGAGTGTTAATAATGCATTACTCATTTGTTCCTGTGTAGTTATTATTTAATGAAGGATCAGTATTCTAAAGTGTTACCCAGTAGGCTATAAACAGACTACAGCACACCATGGTCGCGGATCAACATCACCACCACCAAGCTTCTTCAAATTTTATTTAGAAAACAACTTTATTTAAAAACATGCTCGCTGATTATGATCTGCGCTGTGTATGAATACTTATCCACTTTTTCATGAGAAATGCTGTCCAAATGTCCTGTTTGTCATGATGATGTCTAAAGTCCCCGCCAAAGGAAGTAGTCCCTTTTAGCAACTTGTTAGCAAACGCCATTTTTAAGACACAATAAAGGTTTAAAAAATCACAAGCGGGTTATAACTGGTGTGTTTTATGTCATAGATCAAAACGTGAAAATATTTAGAGGCTGTGTTAACCACAGACCTTATTTCAGGCGATTTAGCAAAAACCCATTCAAAAAACCCATAGACTTTAGGGCGACGGAACCGGAAGTCCTAAAATGCAAACTCGCTTCTGGGTTTTGCATACAAAAACACGTCATCTCTGAGGTACTCTATTGTGGTGCTTCTTTAAGTGATAAAAAGCACTTGCAAATGATGTACAAAATACACATAGCCTACTCATCTTTGTATCAATAAAATGTGCAACACTCTATATTTTACTACCAAATTACTTGTAATAAGCTATATAATTAATTTAACTTACAGTCAAATGTTTTCCTTGACATCTCACGATTTCGGGGCATGTGAGTTCCCGAACATAATGCATGATGGGATACGCTTAGCCTCGAATACCGCAAAAAATTCTGTTCATTCTGTTTCACTTGGAAATACGTCACAACACTGGAGAAAAGTCATTTTGAACTTCCGGTTCACTGGGACTTTAAGACATGGGACAGTCTTGCGCACTTACTTCCTGACACATGCACACGCTCTCAAGTGGCCGAGACTGCAAGTGTGGGTTTTGGACAGGGCAGAAGTGTGTGTCTAATCGCAAAGTGGAACGCAGCCCTGAAATCTTAATGCCCATGAAGGAGTTTTGACAGGTGGCTGCTTGTATTACATTAAGCCTAAATTCATGAATGATACGCTAATAATTATTACATATTCGGGTCTTTAGCGACCCGTATCTATATCTAATATAGATGGCTCTCTAACTTCAAAAGCTTACTGTTCAATCTTTTAAACAACAGGCCCCAGGATTTAGACCTACCTATATTGTATTTACATAAAGCGTTCACAGGCAATTTTGCTTTATGTATTTTAAAGACATCAAAATCAGGCAAATATCAGGAAACACGATTCCTGCCGGCATGTCAATATCCATGTATTACTGGATCTTTGGTAAGTTGTAAGGAACACTATCTAGTCCAATCTTTAGTTTAATCATTTGTTTTACTCGTGTTTTACTAGCGTTTTTGCAGTTTTTCTTATTAAATCCAGTCATGCAGCAGGATCTTTTGGCACTCAGTCTGGCTGAGGAGGCATGTTTGGGTGGGAAAGTGACTATTAGAGTCTATTAGAGCAGAATAGATCACAACAGACTGGGCCATCTGACCAATCAGAGCAGAGTAGACCAATCACAACAGATCACAACAAGCAGAGAAGAGGAATCTCTTCACTCTCTTAAACTCATTATTTTCTCACTTTCTTTCTTTCTGCATCTCATGTGAATGTTTCTGTTCGTGTTTAGATATTAGTTTTATGTGTTAAAAAAAACAAAGTCTTGTTTGTATTTAAAGAGAAGTGTCTTTTGTTATGTGATTACGAATTGAATGTCTTAAACTGCTGACCTCGTTACCGTTCTAATAGTGTTTTCACTATAGTTAGGGTTAGCTGTAAAATAAGTGATTCTTTCAAATTTCCCTATAAATTAATTAATAATTCCCTTTGAGCTAAACTGACCTGTTACAAGCAGCAAGTGCCCTGAATCTGATGTTTCTGTTCCTCCCTGAAGACTCCAGTCTGCTAGACCTGCTCTCTGCTGCGCCCTGCTGGACTGGAGGAAATCTATTCACAGCCTATAAAGGAGTAGGGTATTCCTGCAATACCGAAGTCTGCAGTTTCAGGACCGCATTTCTAGGACCAGAGTTTGTTTTTTGCATGTTTTATTTTATAGTACTTACTATTCAATTCTGTATTTTTATTATTATTTTTAAGGAATGATTTAGTTGTTTAATTGTAAAAAAATTAATTGATATACTGTCCTATAACCAAACCCTAACTAAACCTGTTGGTAATCCTCCTGAAAAATTTCACCTAATTTGTTTCAATATATAAGCCTCTTTATTCTAGTTTTAAAATCAGTTTTCTTGTAAAGAGACTATTACTTCACCTCTGATGTGTGACACTTAACAAAGTGCAGTAAACGGTAAAACAATTGCGCCACAAACTAGTGTGTTTATTAGTACGTTAATAAACTAAAATAATTTTTTAAAAAAAATGCCAGTTTACAACATCCAGCAGCACAATAAACTGTTATTGCACAGCTAAATAATAACTGGAGCCACCGAAAGCCTCGGACATAAAATTTAAAATGTCCGCGCCCACTCTTACGTTAAAAATAGGGTTGAAAGATAATTAAAAATGAATCATTTCTGTGGGTTTGGTTTAATCTTTGCATCTGTTTGATTGAAGTTTGAAGTAGAATTGGCTCCTGAAACTGCAGCTTTTGGTATTGCAGGAATATAATATTGCAATAAAGCAGATACACGAGAATGAAATATGAAATAAGAACAAAAATACAATTTTCTATAGTAATAATGGTTATTGGCCATTTTATTGAAAATGATAGCAATACAACACAAAGGCAGTTTCACACACACTCAATATCAGAATAATAGGATGAATCAGCAATCTGGGACACTTTAGACTTCTAGTACTGTGATTTTCACTTCAACACTTCAGACTAACAAATAAGATGCATGATAACAGCTAGAATAAAATCATATTGACATTTTCCTTCTAACAAATTCATATGAACATCAGCTGGCAGAAATTATACATTCACAATAAAAACGATTCAATGAAATAATAGAAGCAAAAATACAAGACTAGATAAAATCTAGTTCTTCTCACAAATCCCTTTCCTCTTGTGAGAGCATGGCAGATCATTCCAGTTGTTCACGGGGTCTTGTGTAGGGTTCAGTTCAATACAGTCCTCATTTCCCTCATAGTTATCCGGCTGACCTTTGGACCAAAACCTGAATAAAATGTGTCCGATTTTCAGTTACTCTGAACCTCAAATGTTCAATGAAAGTTTTTATCCATTCAGCAAACAACAAACAAGGAGCTTAACAAGTTATTCATCATAAAAGAGTCAACAATATTCACAGCACCACAACAGCAGTGCAGAAGTTAAAGTGCAGAAGTTAAAGCAAAAAAGAGAAGACTTTATCCATATAAAGTACTTATGGGAAGAATTTTTGTTATATATATATTGTGGCTGTTGTCATAATTGTGTTTGTGGAAGAGCTGTATCTGATTTTTGAAGGTTGTGATTATCTCAGCTTTAAATAAGAATTAAAATGACTTAAATACACAGTGGTTTTCTGTGAGTGTTTTGTCACTTACTCTCGATTCAGTGGTGAATTATCCACCCATATCATTCTGCCTTCAGTCTCAGTGTCAGACAAACCAATCTACACTCTCTCTTTGATGATTGAAGATATGAGTCTCTGTGTGTGAATGAAAACAGGAATAAGTGTGATTCCTCTCATTCATGAACAGACACTCACACAAACTCACCTGCTTCTCTTCAGTGTTGATAATGACCAGATCAGCTCCTCGATCCCTGCAGTACTGCCTGCTCTCAGACCAGCTCTTCGACTCATTGGATATGAAAAAAAAAACCTGCAACAGACAGATTTTCGTACATAACCACTTTTCAAAACTGTATGCATATAAAGTAAAGATAAAGAGAACTAGAAAAAAATAAATTACTTAGACAAAACAGCTGTGTACTAACCTCGTTTAGATGCTTCTCTCGTCAGGTCATCACTCAAAGATGTGACTCTGGACTCCAGTGTCTTCTGACTCAGAGAATCAGTGCTTCTCTGTAACTGACTTTTCTCAGCAGTGAGATCATTGACTCTGGTCTCCAGCTCCAGTTTCTTCTGACGCAGAGAGTTGAAGCTGTTCTTTAACTGGTCTTTTTCAACAGTGAGATCTTTGACTCTGGTCTCCAGCTCAAGTTTCTTCTGTGTTAGATCAGTGTAATTGTCCTGTAAGCTGTTGATGGTCTGATTGATCTCTTCAATTGTGTTTTTGTAATTCTTGAACAGAGATTCTCTCTCTGCTGTGATGGAGATGTGCTGCAGTATGATGATGACCAGCAGAAGAACACAAATGAGCCCGAGACACACTGTCATCAACACCAAACATCTACTTCCTCCTGACAAACAGAGAGAAAACACACAGATATCAGTCAATACCTGTCCTATTATTACAACCCAAATTCCGGAAATGTTGGGACATTTTTTTAAATTTGAATAAAATGAAAACTAAAAGACTTTCAAATCACATGAACCAATGTTTTATTCACAATAGAACAGAGATAACATAAACGTTTAAACAATTTTATGCACAAAATGAGCTCATATCAAATTTGATGCCTGCTACAGGTCTCAAAATAGTTGGGACAGGGGCATGTTTACCATGGTGTAGCATCTCCTCTTAAACTTTTCAAAACAGTGTGAAGATGTCTGGTCATCGAGGTTATGAGTTTCTGAAGTTTTGGTGTTGAAATTTGGTGAAATTCTTGCCTGATATCGGTTTCTAGCTACTGAAGAGTTTGTGGTCGTCTTTGATGTATTTTTCTCTATAGGTGAAAGATCTGTACTGCAGGCAGGCCAGTTCAGCACCTGGACTCTTTTACGACGAAGCCATACTGTTGTAATAGCTGCAGTGTGTGGTTTTGCATTGTCCTGCTGAAATACACAAGGCCTTCCCTGAAATAGATGTCGTCTGGAGGGGAGCATATGTTGCTCTTATATACCTTTCGGAATTTATAGTGCCTTCCAAAACATGCAAGCTGCCCATACCGTATGTACTTATGCACCCCATACCATCAGAGATGCTGGCTTTTGAACTGAACGCTGATAACACGCTGGAAGGTCTTTCTCTTTCACAGCTCTGCCCATCTTTACTTCTGAGAGTCTCTGCCTCTCTAAGAGATCCCTTTTATAGCTAATCATGTTACAGACCTGATATTAATTCACTTAATTAGTTGCTAGATGTTCTCCCAGCTGAATCTTTTCAAAATTTCTTGCTTTTTCAGCCATTTGTTGCCACCGTGCAACTTTTTTGAGACCTGTGGCAGGCATCAAATTTGAAATGAGCTCATTTAGTGGATAAAAGTGTAAACTTTCTCCCTTTAAACATTTCTTATGTTATCTATGTTCTATTGTGAATAAAATATTGGCTCATGTGATTTGAAAGTCTTTTAGTTTTTATTTTATTCAAATTCAAAAAAACGTCCCAACATTTCCGGAATTCGGGTTGTACGAATGATTCAAATAAACCTTTTAATCTACATTTGTCTTTAGATAATGCTGTAATAAGAGCTTTTGCAGTACATTCTTTTACAAGACAAACATTGCTATACTATAAAATATCTAAAGATGAACATATTGAAAGTATTTGTGTGTAAGTGTTAATGTAATAAATATAAAGGCAGAAACACTGACATACTGTTCTTAGAAAAATTATTTGAAATTGTAATTTGTATGACAATTGTATGCTTTTCATCTTTTCCTTCATCCTGCCCGTGATTCAGTGTTTGAGGTCCACATGTGTCCTCAATATTTCTCCGTCCAACATTTTGATAAATAGAGTCTAATTCCATATTTGGCTCTTATATTGGACAATACGTCTTCATGGATGAGCTGTGATCTTCAGAATGAGTAGTGTTTTTTTTTTAAACTGACACCTAAACAGGAAGCTTTTTCATTTCACACCTGCCTTCAACAAAAATAAAGACTTGCAGTCCAACTTAAAAACTCTCTGCAGACTCATACTACGTTTGTGTATTGAACATTCAACCACATGTTATCAGCTTCAAAAGTCAACAAGAGGAATCTGTGACCACTTAAATGGACTCAAACACCCTTAAACAGCCCAAACTAGACCTTTGTGTTGATGCAGGAAACAGCAGCAAGTGCCCTGAATCTAATGTTTCTGTGCCTTTCTAATCACTTCAGTCTGATAAACCTGGGCCCCATTTCAGAAGGGAGGTTAAGTGAGAACTTATGTTAACCCTGAAATGAGGGAAACTCTGGGTTTTCTGTTTCAGAATGGGAGGTATGTCAAACCCGAGAAAGCAGGGTAAGTCAAACCCGTTTCTGAAAGAGAGGTAACTTATACTCAGAGTCAGTTACCATGGTAACTTACTCTGTGAAGCTAACCTGGTCAGGAGCAGGTTTTCTATTGTAAACCCAGAGTTTCTTTCGGTCTCCTGTGGTGTTTAAATGGTTCATTCATTCGTTATGCTACAAAAATGCTTTTCTTACTGAGTATTTTTTTTGTCCTATTTCAAGTACAAATATCTAAAAATTCTTAAATCAAGATGGATTTTCTATATAAGAAAATGATACAAGATATTTAGTAGTGTTTCCTAGGGGGATCTAAATTAAGTGCATCTTAATGCAAACGGAAAACAAGATCATTCGGAGTGTCTATTACTAAATGCAAATTTACAGTAGCCCCGCCCACTAATGTCACACAAGGTTAAAAACAATGCATGTGAATAATGGTTGTAAGCAGTAGCGTGTTGGGTGTGGAAAATTACCTTTGTGACGTGATTGACTGGGGTCGAATCCGCCTTCTGCCGAGCTCGCTCTTTTTCCTTTTCCCAACACATTAGAAAGGCATTTATTTTCGATAAAAATTAAGAAAATGTTCTAAAAGTGGGAGTAAATTGCCTAACAAGTGTTTAATAATGATAAAATAATTTACACTCTGTTATTATTGCATACTGTTAATTTACAATACTGAGGTGCAAATAGTATGTATCTGCCAGTATAAAATATAAATAGCATCTAATTACTATTTACATTTATTGCAAAGAACTGCTCCTTTTAGCCTACTACATTGTAAATAGAACATAATTTGCAAAAAAAAAAAAAAGCGCTTAAATTATAATTTTTTCTTCCTTTTTTGCATGTGGGATACCATGAAAATGAATATTAGTTCAATAACTTACCGTTCTGCCAGTTTTCACCTTTGGTATTATAACAGTGATAAGAATTAAACTTGCATTGACTCAGAAGTATGCAGAGGTCATTTTGTCACATGCTGTTGCCATGGTGAATCATGTGAATCCATTGATGATAGCTTTTCATAGTCGTGGTGCACGCGCTTAACTCAGAGTCAACCTACTCAAGAGTCGATTGAACTAACTGAATTCAGCTGTTCTGAAACCGAAAACTCAGAGTTTCCCATTTCAGGGTAAGTCAACCCAGAGTTCAAGTTTTAACTTAGAGTTGGTTGAACCTCCTTATTGAAACGGGTCCCTGCTCTCTGCTGTGAGCTGCTGCACTGGTGTTACATGTAGGTTGCAGCAGAGACGAGGTGAAGCAAGATCTAAATGCAGCAGTCTTTATTTTCAAACAAACTGAAATCTTTATAAAACCAAGTACGCAGGAACAGAACAATCTAACATAATATAGACATTGACAGACAACTATACAGAACTAAACCCAGGCTTAAATACACAGGCAAACAGATCAGGAAAACAGCTGACAAGACAAATGAGACATACCCGAACTGAGACTCAAATCAATATGTAACCATGGAAACAAACTGACAGGGTACAGAGGAGTACTTGAACCAATTAACAGATTGAAAACAAACCTAGAAACTAAGACATGAACAGAACAAGAAAACAGATCAAAAACAAAACTTTAAACATGACAGTACTCTCCCCTCCAGGTAGGCGCGTCCTTGCACCATGATACATACATAAGGGTCGAAGGGTGGCTGCTCTGGAGGCAGACAAGGAGAGGCTTAAGCCCCGGGTATACTTCACTTTCCGCGCCCGGACGCGTCTCGCGCGCAGTCGCGTCCGCGCATCCTTCAAAGTATACTAACCACGGATGCGCGTGGATGACAGAGTTCGACACGTGCGCGATACAATTTTTTCTATACTCTTTACTAGGGATGCACCGATACCGATATCGGTATCGGGCCGATACCAAGCTCATGTACTTGTATTCGTACTTGTAAAAATACCCCCGATACCAAAGACCGATACCTCACGTGACGTAACTGACAGGATTTTCCGTGCACAGAGACACCGACGGCAGCAGCAGAAACAATGTCAGCCTCAGAGGTGTGGAAATACTTAAAAATTAATGATGACAACCCACACATTGCGAACTGCATGCTTTCAATCACAATTCGTTATGGATTAGTGAAGGCGGGATAGGCGGAATCGTGCTGAATGACACAGACCAGAAGCGCTCTCTTTTTCGCGCGCGCACGCGCGCGCTCTCTCTCTTTCTTGCTCGCGATCCCAGTTCTCTCAGACAGCGCGCGATCAGTTCTCCTTGCACCTGAATGGTCAGATGCACACCTAGTTGTCAAAATGTCCATTGTGTTGAGTATCTTACGTAAATACAGTCGGTTATGGCTTAAGCAGACGTAAACATTTGGGTGAAAACAGGATATGTGTCAGTATCCATGGATTCGGTCTTAAAGGGACCGTAGCCTATATTTGTCATTAATGTTAATAAAACAACAAAATATGTTAAATAAATGTATACATGGTAAATAAACCTACTGTATCTGAAAAACAAGTTTATTTAATTAGAGAGAGAGAGAGAGAGAGAGAGAGAGAGAGGAATTAATCAATGTATAGGTATCGGTATCGGCGAGTATTAGAAAAAAAGTATCGGTACTCGTACACGGTCCTTAAATAATGGTATCGGTGCATCCCTACTCTTTACCAGACATCGTGTCATCAACAGGACATTCGCTGGCCAGGATCAGAGATGAAAAATAGTGCATCCACCATTGCAACATAGTTCAGAAGATACACCAAGAAAACAGAAATCAAAAACGATGGAGAAGGCATGCTTATGAGTTTACTCGTCATGAATTGCTCTTTACACACTCTTCTTTGACGACTGCACATTGTGCTCAGTACTGTGCGTATTGCCACCTAGTGGACTCTTCGGTCCTGCTTGCGCATGCGCTGTTGCACGCGTACTGTCCGCGCGATCTCGAAATTTGGACTGCATGCGGACGGGGTGTGCGGCCGGCCGCGAGTGCACGAACGCAGACGGCCAAAGTATACCCGGGGCTTTAGGCAGAGTAGGAAGCCTCCAGGGCGGTACCGGCAGTTCGGGGGGCCAGGGCAGCACTGACAGTTTAGGGGTCCAAGGCGGTGCTGACAGTTCAGGGGGCCAGGCTGGTGCAGGAGGTGCTGGAGACTTTCACACTGGGCTCGTTTGCCAGTGCCCCCCGCAGCGTTGGTCTGGTTTCACACTCAAAATCATTCTATCGAACCCTGGTGCATTTGCGTTCATCTTACGTCATCACAGACGTGCACGGAGCATGATAGAAAACAGAACGCGGGTCAGTAAATTGTGTTTTTATATTAATTTGGGGCTATTGTGCAGCAGAGTAAATGACACTTGGGTTTCCTGTATGTGTGCTGCTTGTAGATGGTTTTCCGCTGCTTGCAAACAGACTATTTTGAGGAGACAGCTGATTGCCATTCATTTGTCACTCTGATTGCACTCGCAAAGCACGAATACACTGCAGGCTTACTCCTGCTCGAATCCAAGGTAAATCATCAACACTATCATCTCTTACATGTGTTTTATTGAAGTAAATATATTATAATCGGCTAAAACGCATGCGCAGGTTGCTTTACTTCCTGAACAAGTGCGCACCCGAGTCCGTGTTGCTTTCATATTTACGTGAACCGCAGCACAGTTCGCGTGCAACCGAACTCAGACCACCTCCTTCAGGTAGTCTCGGGTTCGGTACCCCAGTGCGCACCCGGGTTCGCATGACAACTTTCACATTAGTGATTTTTCATGTGAAACTGTGCCCCGTTTCGAACTAAACTGCCAGTGTGAAAGCCCCCTTAGAGGGCACTGGAGATTCAGAAAGCCAGAACTACCTGAACCTCACAGAGACTGGCTGCCGCTGTGTTTTCCGCTTGCTATTTGCTTAAAGTTGAGAACTGCCCAACCTTTTTGATGCTCTTGGGCGCTCTAAACGCTTTCTCTGTCCGCTATCAGTCTCACAATACACAGCGCCAGCGTGAAGCGCAACTTCCATAGGAATGAACTGAAAATGCTCGCTCTGCTCCGCGCCAGTGGACACTTACTGTCAGAGGGCACTGGAGACTCAGAGACATAGTAGCCCCCCACCCCCTCTCCCCACTCTCTCTGGGGAGAGAGCGGCCTCCTGGCTAAGCTCTGGGGCTGAAGCTGGCTCTGGGCTGAGCTCTGGGGCTGAAGAGATCTCTGAAGTGAGCTCATGGGTAAGCTCGGGGACAAGAGCAGGCATATGACTCTGGTCAGGGGCTGAAGCCATCACTGGACTCTGGTCAGGGGCTGGAGCCCATGTGTGTGCAGTCCACACACACAACATGGCTGTGGCCATAATGGCCAGTGCTTCATTCATTGGTGCTGACTCAAGAGCTAGAACAGGCTCCGGGATTTCTCTCACAGGAGCGGATTCAGAAAATTCTCTCACGGGAACTGGCTCAGGAAATTCTCTCACGGGAACAGGCTCAGACGGTCATCTTCGTCAAGATGGCACCAGTGTGTGTGGCTTGCCATCGGCCTCCTGGTCTACTCCTCAGTTTGTTTTATTCTGTTTTATCTCTTATTTAACACAGAGATTGTTATGCATCCCAAAGTCGAAGCTGAAATGCAGGGGTGACCGCGCATTCTCAGTAGCTGCCCCCAGACTGTGGAATGCTCTGCCTTTATGTATTAGATCGGCATCATCACTCTCTGTTTTTAAATCCAAATTAAAAACATATTTTTTTGATTTGGCATATGATCAATGATGAAGTTTTTGCACTGATTGTTTTCTTTAGTAATTTTATTGTATTGTCTATTATTTTAATTGTGTGTTATTCTATTGTGCAGCACATTGGTCAACCCAGGTTGTGATTAATGGTGCTATATAAATAAAATTGACATTGACATTGACATCTTGGCTGAGGACTCAGGCATGGCGGCCATGACGGGACCAGACTCTGGAATGGCGGCCATGATGGACCAAGAGACTCTGGAATGGCGGCCATGAGGGGACAAGACTCTGTAATGGTGGCCCTGACAGGACAAGACTCTGGAATGGTGGCCATGATGGTACGGGACTCTGGAGTGGCAGCCATCTTTGCTGAAGACTCCGGCTCTGAGATTTCACACATGGTAGAGGATCTGGGAAGATCACTCGCTGGAACCATTGGCATTTGCAATGCTGTATTCCTTGGAGTGGGAATTTCTCTCACCGCTCTGATGGTGAAGTTCAGCCTCTCTCAATCAGGATCTTTATGAGGTAGTCAGTCAGGTCATGGCCATCCAAGTCCATATTTACTGCTGCTAGATCCATTTCTTTTGGTCTGTCGATCTGTTACACGTTGGTTGCAGCAGAGATGAGGTGAAGCATAATAATTAGCTGTGCCCATAAACATTTGCGTGCAATATTATGGCATGATTTCATCTCATTACTAAAATTGAACATTCCATAAAATTGACAGCAAGGAAATGACATCATTTACATTTACATTTTATGGGAAATGCAAATGTATCACCCAATTTAATTTAGGTGCGTCCCAATTCGCATTCTTGTGCACTATTCTATGCCGTTTTATAGAATAAATCTGTGTTCACACTGAAAATTCCAAAAAGAAAAAGTGCACTTTAAATACCCAGATCATGCACTTAATTAAATGAAAAAACAAAGTGTGGAACGTTGGACACTTCATAAACTCAACTGTCACAGCTTTAATTAAATAGCAGAGGGGGAGAGGCTATCATGACAAAATAACCTTACAAAGTTCATACACTACATGGTTCAGTGCATGTGCATGTTCATAGTGTATTGTGTGTCATTTTGGACACAACTCCAGTGCCCCATTCTGGTGTATTATTATTTGTGTACTACAAAACTGGGTTTTAACTCCCAAGGTTGTTGATTAGAAATAAGGATGGTCAGCTGTTGATCTCAGACTTTCTCAAGACTCACAGCAGAGCCCTGTCTCTGATCAGATAAGCAGATCAGCTAATAAGATTAAAGTAATGCACTGGCCATGTACAAACCCGATTCCAAAAAAGTTGGGACACTGTACAAATTGTGAATAAAAAAGGAATGCAATCATTTACAAATCTCATAAACTTATATTTTATTCACAATAGAATATAGATAACATATCAAATGTTGAAAGTGAGACATTTTGAAATGTCATGCCAAATATTGGCTCATTTTGGATTTCATGAGAGCTACACATTCCAAAAAAGTTGTGACAGGTAGCAATAAGAGGCCGGAAAAGTTAAATGTACAAATAAGGAACAGCTGGAGGACCAATTTGCAACTTATTAGGTCAATTGGCAACATGATTGGGTATACAGTTGAGCAGCTAGAAGCCTGTATTAGACAAGAATGGGACAACATTCCTATTCCTAAACTTGAGCAACTTGTCTCCTCAGTCCCCAGACGTTTGCAGACTGTTATAAAAAGAAGAGGGGATGCCACACAATGGTAAACATGGCCTTGTCCCAACTTTTTTGAGATGTGTTGATGCCATGAAATTTAAAATCAACTTATTTTTCCCTTAAAATGATACATTTTCTCAGTTTAAACATTTGATATGTCATCTATGTTGTATTCTGAATAAAATATTGAAATTTGAAACTTCCACATCATTGCATTCCTTTTTTATTCACAATTTGTACAGTGTCCCAACTTTTTTGGAATGGGGTTTGTAAATAAATTACTATATGCACCAAATATATCAAAGACAAAAAACAACAAAAGACCAGAGTTGGCTTGTCAAAAAAACATGTTTTATTAAATTACTCCAGGTAACAGCTACAGACAGCGACAGATCAGTTGGTCTTATTGGGGTTACAGCGTGGGCTTGGATCTTCCTTCACTTGTCATGTTCACTTTATCGCGTGTTCACCTGCAGAACAAACAAGACGTCATTAATGTTTGTGCATTTACAGTCAACATCAGCACTAATTATGGTCCTTTAAGGCAGTGGTCACACCCCCTTTAAACCTTTAAAAATCAGCATTCTTCAAAATATCTTTTGTGTTCAGCAGAACAAAGAAATTCACACAGGTTTGGACCAACTTGAGGCTGAGTAAATGATAGCATTTTTGGTTTTGGGTGAACTGTCCCTTTAAGAACTCAGACATAAATCACTCACGAGATCATCAATCTTGAGGATGCTGCAGACCGTTTCCGTGGCGAGGGTGAGTGCGCTGACGGAGACCAGCAGAGGCTGAACTACCAGCTCCTCCAGGATGTTAGAGATCCCACCCTGAGAGACCAAAAGACATGTTAGACACTCATTTCCTGTTAGCAGTTACAGCTTTCTGTCCGTAGGTGTCATTATTGAGTGGGTGGTTGAGAGTCGCACCTTGCGGACGTTAATCCCGGCGGTCTTCTCTCCCTGAGCATGTCTGTTGCGCAGCTCCGTAACAGTGGAGATGGGATTAAGACCAGCGTTCTCTGCCAGAGTGGAGGGAATGACCTCAAGGGCGTCGGCGTACGCGCGCACACAGTACGCCTCCATGCCGGCCAGAGTGCGGGAATATTCTGCCAACCTCAGTGCCAGCTCGATCTCTGGTGCTCCACCGCCAGCAATCAGAGCTCTGCAGACGCACAAGAAGAGGAGGAGTTAGCAAAGGGCTTCTACTGATTCAAAAGTTGTGTCCTAAATGACACACTATACACTCAATTGTATAGTGTATGAACTTTATAAGGTTATTTTGTCATGATAACTGACTGTTCAGAGAGAATAGCAGCATCCACAGAGACAGGCAGAGACACTACCAGCGTCACTGGATTTGCAACACGAGACATCAAACCCGCTAGGTTTAATGTTTAATGCAGCTAATAGGTGGCATAAATGCATTTACAACTGCATAAATAATGCTACAAGATTTTTTTTAAATTATTTAAATACAAAATCATCTAGAAATATGAAACTAAAACTGCCAGTAGGTTATGCATTGAGAAAATACGTAAAAACATTGGAGTCCCTTGCGATCTCTGTTACTTCTTCTTGACCAGACAGCGGATGACACAGAGGGCATCATGGATGGATCGCTCTGCCTACTCAATCACCAGTTTGTTGGAACCACGGACGACGATACTGACCGTCTTTCAGGGATTTACACATCCTGTGATCTACAAACACAAACAACACACTGCTGTCATTATCCAGCACGGACAGAGCGAAAACATCTGAATCTCTGCATTTGGAGTATCCGTCGATAAATAAATGTATGAGAAAACAAAACATGTTCAGTTGGAGATGCATCTATGTTATAAGGTAGGTAGGTTACCTTCACTAGTTTGCCAGATCCATCCAGTCTCTTCTACTAGCTCTGCTGTTCCCATCATCTCTGGAGTGAAATGGTCAATATGAGCTATAGGTTTAGTGCCAATAGTCTGATGGGAAAGAAGAAAGAGGCATGTCCATGTCAGAATGTATAATAGATATAATAGATAAACTTTACACTAAAACGTATTTAATGGTTTCATGACAGAGCTGGATCTTGCTGGTCATACCTTGCAGATGAATTCAGTTTCCTCCCTCTCAATGTCTTTGATCACCATGATCTTCATCTTATTCAGGAAGTGAAGGGCCAGATCACTCAGGGCATCTCTGAAAGACACAAGGATCCACAAACATGTTGAGCACCGCTGACAGAGGCTGATACACAAGTCCATATACTGAACACAATGCAGCCAAATATGGAGGATCTGTTTGGAGATCAAATGCGCTTTTCCAACATGATAACAATCCCAAACACACGGCGAAGTTGTGTGCAACGAAAGTGTTCATGCTGAAGTCTTCAAGTGGCCTCCTCAGTCCCCTGACCTTAAAGCCATTGAAACCCTTTGGGAAATTATAAACCTGAATTGATAAGACATTCAGGTCTTCCAATAAAGCTCAACTTTGGGAAGAACTTAAGGAGGGTTAGGAATCGAAAATCAATGCCAATTCTGGAATTGGGTACTTGTTATAAAATTAAAGGTCTACATCCATAAATCCATAATCCTTAAAGTGACAGCAGCCTAATAAACCTGCTGCCGGTTGTGTCATTAATGTTAATCAAGAACAAAAGAAAATCACTCACTGATCTTGACTGAATAACTTTTGTAACTTAAATCAGCGGCAGATTTTTTCTTCCATTTCTTGGTTCCAAATAGACCAAGAAGAAGCCCTTTTCTGAACCGAAGCCATGCTTGCTGATATTGTGGTCTATACCTTCATAACTCCTCCACGAACTTCCCGCTGCCCTGTATGTTGCTCTCTCATTGGCTGTAGGTCAATGAGATGTTATTTTCAGTCAGAACACATTTCACACGGCATGATTTTGAATCGCTGACAGGTCCAGATATTTAGCATGCCAAATATCTCATGGGTGTCGGCGACTCGTCGGCGATTCTCTCAGATCGCGTCTTTGATAGTTCACACTGTGTGATTGTCACTTGCGTGAACGAGCACCGATTTGCCTGTGATTTCGGGCATTTGTCGGCGATTTCTAAAAACCTGTCGGCGAGTCAAAATCGGAGCTAAAATCGTGCAGTCTGATCTCAGCATAAGGAACACTATTGAGTCCAATCTTTAGTTTAATCATTTGTTTTACTCATGTTTTACTAGCGTTTTTGCAGTTTCCCTTATTAAAACCAGTCATGCAGCAGGATCTTTTGCCACTCAGTCCAGCTGAGGAGGCGTGTTTCGGCAGGAAAGTGACTTCAATGCATACCCTCTATTAGAGCAGAATAGACCAATCACAACAGACTGGGCCATCTGACCAATCAGAGCAGAGTAGACCACAACAGACTGGGTCAAAACTATGGAGGTAGATTTGTAGCTAATCTCCAAATAGATTATGATCCACAAATAAATGTAAAGATATTCACAAAAAATAATCATATGCACAAATGAATAGAATGAGATCCACAAATTTATGTTTGGAGTATCACAAAAATTAATTACATTCACAAATAAATAAAAAGAGATTTGCTAATAAAAAAACATATTCACAAATATGTTTTTATGTCACAAGCACAACTCTGCCTGCATTTATTTGTGAATCACCACCTGTACATTTGTGAATTGCTTTCTGTGCATTTGTGGATCGCTGCACGCATTTGTGGATCTCTTCCTGCGCATTTGTGGATTCTGGAACAATTCTAGCTTCAGGACTGCGAACGTGTCGTGCACATTATTACGCTTCATCAGAGTTTAATCACGGATAGAAAGTTTACCAGTTTGTTAAGCAACCCTGAAAAGCCATCAGCTCTTACAGTGATTATCTGGAGTTAAAAACGTACATTTCATGGTAGCTAATGTACAATAAAACTTAATGAAACTCATCAGTAAAGTTTTAGCCATCATTCGGACGGGGTCCGCTACACAAAAGATTTTTGGAGTATATTCTTTATATTATTACAGGATCAGTGAATCAGGATAAATGCTATGCACGAATTATCATCATTCACAGATCCCCAGCTATAACATCTCTACCTGACGCGAGCAGCGCGGCACGGCGTGATGCAGCAAATAAGGCATTCATTACTACATTATTAGTGTCCATGTACATGCAGCTATACTGTCTACAAGCTGCATGGTGAGAAACGACGAGTCAGTGGCAGTAAACGGATGTCCCGTTCAACTTGCACATGTATAATACCAAATATGAGCCTGAATGAGCATCAGTGATAACAGTACGAGCGGCATCACTATGGTTTTGGATAATGCAAATAAAGAGGTTGCAATGCTGAAAAATACTTTTTTTTTTGTATTTATTTTGGATGCTGTAAATAACTTTTACAATAAAAAACTATTAAGTCTGATTCATCTGAAATATTTTCGTGATCAAGTGTTTGACTGTTGGACATTTTATTTTTAACTGAAATGCATAATCTATAGGCTATGTAATTCAATAACCTGTCACAATTGAAAAGTCTATATCTTCTCTACAAACAATGGTAACGTTAAAACGTTTAATTAATGTTTAAAATATTATTTTGGGCCTGATAATGTTTAATAGCTGGTTTGCTGCTCATATCCGTCCGTGTTTGATTGATAAACTGGGAAATGTTGTTGTTATGTGACGACAGTTTAATCTATTTTGCAAACTCGCATGTTTATCACAAGGTTAAATCCAGTTAGATAAGTTAATAGCTAATTATTGAGGCTTTCTGTTCAATCTTGAATAACGTGACGCTTGCATAACGCATCTGTATCCAATATAGGCTACCTTTGTTGTTCCCATAACAGAGAGCACTGTTTCTCTAGCATTTTTAAATGGCGCATAAAATATGATAGTTTGGCTTGGCTTGACATACAGTCTAATGGTCTTACGAAATATAAATTTGAAACCTCTTTTTACTGTACCATTGTTTAAGAACCCTCTACATCCTTTCTAAACCAATGCAGGACGAGACCGCCCCGAGTGTAAAGTGGTTGTAGCGAATGTGTGCTGCGATTGGTCAGCGCAACGTGGCCGTTATCTGATTGGCTTGAGTAGTCGGTGGGTGGAGTCGACCTATTTGTGGATTTGTCTGCAGTCCTGACGCTAGAATTGTTCCAGGGTCCGTGTAATGCTTCACAATTCATTTTTTAGACCATACAAATTCAAACGCAAAAAGGAAAAATTGAAACCAGACTTTCATTTTTATTTATTTTTTTCGTGTACTTCATCAATACTTTTGCTAAATTATGACTTTAGAAACAATCATTTGAATAAATGAAATCTAACCTATTCTATTTTTCCATTTTTTTGTCTTTTAATTTGGGGCTGTACCATTAGCATGGGGGTGTAGCCGCAGACTAGGCTACTATCATTTCATTTAAGCAACTGTTTTATTTACACACTGCATGTGCGCTGATGAGTAGGCTAGTTTAAAAAAAAAATTAAAAAAGATAAAAAGACTAGGCCTACTAATTGAAAATATACTAAAAATTAAGCATAAATGTTTTTTCGCACTTCACACGCTTCTCGTTCGCTTGAAACGCCCTTAAATCTAGCACAGTTATTAACTTAACTATTAAGTCAAGAGCATTGTGATTTATTTATATAATTATTTATTTTCAATTATTAATTTCAGTAAATAAATACAAATACCTGGCTACTGATTTGGCACATTGCCCATCTTGTTTGTATTTATGTACTGACTTATTCGTTATTACTTTATTTAGCCTGGTGGTGTACCCAAATAATCTGGGAATTCAACATTCGATAATGAACCGAAATAAATCATATAGTGCTCTTGACTTGCAGCGTTGTATTGTGTGCCTTTTCACTGTTTTCGCTTTGTGGTCTTTTTATCTTTCGTGCTAAACTGTCTCGTGAAGGATCTTGGCAAGCGCTGCTGCTCACAAGCTGCCCTCCTTCTGCTGGCTATAGGCTATCCACTGAAAATGAACTGGGATCTCGTGGTTGTACTACTGTACCAAGTAAAATGCACCCCCTGACCAAGGGTATAAGGTATATTAATATAATAAAGTAATAATGAAAAAGTAGGTAATTACAAACAAGCTGGAATGTGCCAAATCAGCCAGGCCACCGGGATTTCACTTTTCCCGGCTGCTCGCGATGGCCAGTCCGGGACTGCCTTATTTAGCACAGTTATTAGGCTATATTAATAGTGAAAATGATGGCACTTCGGGTGAAAAAGGTCATCTGTGTTCAGTCTTTTAAACTAACTTAGGCCTACTCCTCAACGTGCACGCAGTGTAAATAAAACAGTTAGGCTACATCAGTGAAATAGTAGCCGCTAGTCCGCGTGCTAATGGTACAGCCCACGGCGAAAATTACAAGACAAAAAATGGAAAAATAGAAAAATAGAAATGATTGTTTCTAAAGTTATAATTTAGCAAAAGTAAAATTGAAAAAAGGGGAGAAAATGGCAAATATCCATTGATGATGTAACCGAAAAACAAGAAAAATGAACGCCTGGTTTCAATTTTTCATTTTTGCATTTGCATTGTATGGTCTGTAAACTGAATTGTGAAGTGTTACGGACCTTCCAGAATCCACAAATGATTCACAAATGCACAGAAAGCAATTCACAAATGTACAGGTGGTGATTCACAAATAAATGCAGGCAGAGTTGTGCTTGTGACATAAAAAACATATTTGTGAATATGTTTTTTTATTAGCAAATCTCTTTTTATTTAGTTGTGAATTTAATTAATTTTTGTGAAACTCCTAACATATATTTGTGGACCTCATTCTATTCATTTGTGCATACGATTATTTTTTGTGAATATCTTTATTTGTGGATCATAATCTATTTATTTGGAATTTTGCTACAGTTCTACTCCCATACACAACAGATCACAACAAGCGGAGAAGAGGAATCTTTTCGCTCTCTTAAACTCATTTTCTCACTTTCTTTCTTTCTGCATCTCATGTTAATGTTTGTGTGTGTGTGTGTGTATGTGTGTTTAGATATTAGTATTATGTGTTTAAAAAACAATAAAGTCTTGTTTGTATTTAAAGAGAAGTGTCTTTTGTTATGTGATTACGAATTGAATGTCTTAAACTGCTGACCTCGTTACCGTTCTAATAGTGTTTTCACTATAGTTAGGGTTAGCTGTAAAATAAGTGATTCTTTCAAATTTCCCTATAAATTAATTAATAATTCTCTTTGAGCTAAATTGACCTGTTACAAGCAGCAAGTGCCCTGAATCTGATGTTTCTGTTCCTCCCTGAAGACTCCAGTCTGCTAGACCTGCTCTCTGCTGCGCCCTGCTGGACTGGAGGAAATCTATTCATAGCCTATAAAGGAGTAGGGTATTCCTGCAATACCGAAGCCTGCAGTTTCAGGACCGCATTTCTAGGACCATAGTTTGTCTTTTGCATGTATTATTTTATAGTACTTACTATTCAATTCTGTATTTTTATTATTATTTTTAAGGAATGATTTAGTTGTTTAATTGTAAAAAATGTAATTGATATACTGTCCTATAACCAAACCCTAACTAAACCCGTTGGTAATCCTCCTGAAAAATTTCACCTAATTTGTTTCAATATATAAGCCTCTTTATTCTAGTTTTAAAATCAGTTTTCTTGTAAAGAGACTATTACTTCACCTCTGATGTGTGACACACTTAACAAAGTGCAGTAAACGGTAAAACAATTGCGCCACAAACTAGTTTGTTTATTAGTACGTTAATAAACTAAAATAATTTGAAAACAAATGCCAGTTTACAACATCCAGCAGCACAATAAACTGTTATTGCACAGCTAAATAATAACTGGAGCCACCGAAAGCCTCGGACATAAAATTTAAAATGTCCGCGCCCACTCTTATGTTACAAATAATATTGAAAGATAATTAAAAATGAATAATTTCTGTGGGTTTGGTTTAATCTTTGCATCTGTTTGATTGAAGTTTGAAGTAGAATTGGCTCCTGAAACTGCAGCTTTTGGTATTGCAGGAATATAATATTGCAATAAATCAGATACACGAGAATGAAATATGAAATGAGAACAAAAATACAATTTTCTATAGTAATAATGGTTATTGACCATTTTATTGAAAATGATAGCAATACAACACAAAGGCAGTTTCACACACACTCAACATCAGAATAATAGGGTGAATCAGGGCAATCTACTGTGATTTTCACTTCAACACTTCAGACTAAAAAATAAGATGCATGATAACAGCTAGAATAAGATCATATTGACATTTTCCTTCTAACAAATTCATATGAACATCAGCTGGCAGAAATTATACATTCACAATAAAAATGATTCAATGCAATTATAGAAGCAAAAACACAAGACTAGATAAAATCTAGTTCTTCTCACAAATCCCTTTCCTCTTCTCAGAGCATGGCAGATCATTCCAGTTGTTCACGGGGCCTTGTGTAGGATTCAGTTCAATACAGTCCTCATTTCCACTGTTATTCGGCTCACCTTTGAACCAAAACCTGAATAAAATGTGTCCGATTTTCAGTTACTTTGAACCCAAAATGTTCAATGAAAGTTTTTATCCATTCAGCAAACAACAAATATATATATTGTGGCTGTTGTCATAATTGTGTTTGTGGAAGAGCTGTATCTGATTTTTGAAGGTTGTGATTATCTAAATTTTAAATTAGAATTAAAATGACTTAAATACACAGTGGTTTTCTGTGAGTGTTTTGTCACTTACCCTCGATTCAGTATTGAATTATCCACCCATATCATTCTGCCTTCAGTGTCAATGTCAGATAAACCAATCCACGCTCTCTCCTTGATGATTGAAGATATGAGTCTCTGTGTTTGAATAAAAACAGGAATAAGTGTGATTCCTCTCATTCATGAACAGACACTCACACAAACTCACCTGCTTCTCTTCAGTGTTGATAATGACCAGATCAGCTCCTCGATCCCTGCAGTACTGCCTGCTCTCAGACCAGCTCTTCCACTCATGGGATATGAAAAAAAAATATCCTGGAACAGACAGATTTTCGTACATTAACCACTTTTCAAAACTGTATGCATATACAGTAAAGATAAAGAGAACTAGAAAAAAATTACTTACTTAGACAAAACAGTTGTGTACTAACCTCGTTTAGATGCTTCTCTCGTCAGGTCATCACTCAAAGATGTGACTCTGGACTCTAACTCCAGTGTCTTCTGGCTCAGAGAGTTGAAGCTGTTCTTTAACTGGTCTTTTTCAACAGTGAGATCTTTGACTCTGGTCTCCAGCTCCAGTTTCTTCTGTGTTAGATCAGTGTAATTGTCCTGTAAGCTGTTGATGGTCTGATTGATCTCTTCAACTGTGTTTTTGTAACTCTTGAACAGAGATTCTCTCTCTGCTGTGATGGAGATGTGCTGCAGTATGATGATGACCAGCAGAAGAACACAAATGAGCCCGAGACACACTGTCATCAACACCAAACATCTACTTCCTCCTGACAAAACAGAGAGAAAACACACAGATATCAGTCAATACCTGTCCTATTATTACAACCCGTATTCCGTAAATGTTGGGACATTTTTTTTAATTTGAATAAAATGAAAACTAAAAGACTTTAATAACAAATGTTTAAATGGAGAAATTTTACAATTTTATGCACAAAATGAGCTCATTTCAAATTTGATGCCTGCTACAGGTCTCAAAATAGTTGGGACAGGGGCATGTTTACCATGGTGTAGCATCTCCTCTTAAACTTTTCAAAACAGTGTGAAGATGTCTGGGCATCGAGGTTATGAGTTTCTGAAGTTTTGGTGTTGAAATGTGGTCCAATTCTTGCCTGATATCGGTTTCTAGCTACTGAAGAGTTTGTGGTTGTCTTTGACGTATTTTTCTCTATAGGTGAAAGATCTGGACTGCAGGCAGGCCAGTTCAGCACCTGGACTCTTCTACGACGAAGCCATACTGTTGTAATAGCTGCAGTGTGTGGTTTTGCATTGTCCTGCTGAAATACACAAGGCCTTCCCTGAAATAGACGTCGTCTGGAGGGGAGCATATGTTGCTCTAAAACCCTTTATATACCTTTCAGCATTCATAGTGCCTTCCAAAACATGCAAGCTGCCCATACCGTATGCACTTATGCACCCTCATACCATCAAAGATGCTGTCTTTTGAACTGAACGCTGATAACACGCTGGAAGGTCTTTCTCTTTCACAGCTCTGCCCATTTTTACTTCTGAGAGTCTCTGCCTCTCTAAGAGATCCCTTTTATAGCTAATCATGTTACAGACCTGATATTAATTCACTTAATTAGTTGCTAGATGTTCTCCCAGCAGAATCTTTGCAAAATTTCTTGCTTTTTCAGCCATTTGTTGCCACCGTGCAACTTTTTTGAGACCTGTGGCAGGCATCAAATTTGAAATGAGCTCATTTAGTGGATAAAAGTGTAAACTTTCTCCCTTTAAACATTTCTTATGTTATCTATGTTCTATTGTGAATAAAATATTGGCTCATGTGATTTGAAAGTCTTTTAGTTTTTATTTTATTCAAATTCAAAAAAACGTCCCAACATTTCCGGAATTCGGGTTGTACGAAATAATTCAATGAACCTTTTAATCTACATTTGTCTTTAGATAATGCTGTAATAAGAGCTTTTGCAGTACATTCTTTTACAAGACAAACATTGCTATACTGTAAAAAAAAATCTAAAGATGAACATATTGAAAGTATTTGTGTATATTTCTTAATGTAATAAATATAAAGGCAGAAACATTTACATGCTGTTCTTAGAAAAATTATTTGAAATTGTATGACACTTCCTCAAACATTAGTGACATCTTTAACAACACCATCTGCGATACCATCTCTAATTTAAAGTAATTTTCTACTTACTGTGCATTTCATCTTTTCCTTCATCCTGCCCGTGATTCAGTGTTTGAGGTCCACATGTGTCCTCAATATTTCTCCGTCCAACATTTTGATAAATAGTGTCTAATTCCATATTTGGCCCTTATGTTGGACAGTACGTCTTCACGGATGAGCTGTGATCTTCAGAATGAGTAGTGTTTTTTTTTAAACAACTGACATCTAAACAGGAAATTGTTTCTTTTTTTAACACCTGCCTTCAACAAGAATAAAGACTTGCAGTCCAACTTAAAAACTCTCTGCAGACTCATACTACGTTTGTGTACTGTACATTCAACCACATGTAATCAGCTTCAAAAGTCAACAAGAGGAATCTGTGACCACTCAAATGGACTCAAATACCCTTAAACAGCCCAAACTGGACCTTTGTGTTGATGCAGGAAACAGCAGCAAGTGCCCTGAATCTAATGTTTCTGTTCCTTTCTGATCACTTCAGTCTGATAAACCTGCTCTCTGCTGTGAGCTGCTGCACTGGTGTTACATGTAGGGTGCAGCAGAGACGAGGTGAAGCAAGATCTAAATGCAGCAGTCTTTATTTTCAAACAAACTCAAATCTTTATAAAACCAAGCACGCAGGAACAGAACAATCTAATATGTCATTGACAGACAACTATACAGCACTAAACCCAGGCTTAAATACAGAGGCCAACAGATCAGGAAAACGAGACACAGCTGACAAGACAAATGAGACATACCTGAACTGAGACTCAAATCAATATGTAACCATGGAAACAAACTGACAGGGTACAGAGGAGTACTTGAACCAATTAACAGATTGAAAACAAACCTAGAAACTAAGAAATGAACAGAACAAGAAAACAAATCAAAAACAAAACTTTAAACATGACAGTACTCTCCCCTCCAGGTAGGCGCGTCCTTGCACCATAATACATACATGGGGTTGAAGGGTGGGTGCCCTGGAAGCTGACAAGGAGAGACTTAGGCAGAGTAGGGAGCCTCCAGGGCGGTACCGGCAGTTCAGGGGGCCAGGGCAGCGCTGACAGTTCAGGGGGCCAGGGCAGCGCTGACAGTTCAGGGGGCCAGGGCAGCGCTGACAGTTCAGGGGGCCAGGGTCATACAGGAGGTGCTGGAGACTTATGGGGCTTTCACACTGGGCTTGTTTGCCTCGTTTGCTGTTTTCTTGTTCAAAAATTTGATTAGTGTTCATCTTTGTGTTTCCTGATTGGCTGAATTGCAAGTTGGTGTTGTTTTTCTCATGTGAGTGAGTAAACAGATGACTGTTCATGAGCTGCTTCTCTTCGGTGATTTATTTTATTCTTTTGAGTGTGTGTCACACAAAGTTTACGAACTCTACTTTACATTTGGTGGCGGCTGGGTCATTATTTTGCGTTTGTGGCACTTTTTGTGGAGTTTTATGAACTTTTTCGGCACACGATAGTGGTGCCATTTGGGACATTACACTCTTATTGTCACCGGCTGTGTAAAAGAACTATTGCGCAAGGACTAGACGAAACAACGCAATGCAACACAAGAATGAGATATAAAGACAAACTACAGGGATGTCTGAGAATGATGATGGTGCTGAGTTTGCTGACGCTCCTGCTGATCCGCCTGGCGCTAGTGGCAACACAATAGGATTCCGCCTCTTGCACTCTCTGTCACAGGCAGTCTGCATATCGAGCTTCCAGCAGCTTTTAAGGGTGATGGCACTGAATCATTCTCCAGCTGGGCTTGTCGTTTTGAGGTAGCGGTGCAAGCAATGACACCACAAGGTACAGACTTTATGAACATGTTAGCTTCAGTGTTGTCAACACAGCTCTCAGATGCTGCTTTCTTGTACTGGGGCAGTCTTCCTACTTCTGTAAAGACTAACTACAATGCAGTGAAAGACAAACTAAGGCAACTCTTAAAAGCAGATGTCATTGAAGAGAGTTATAGCCCCTGGGCAGCGCCCGTAGTTTGAGTGCGTAAGCGGGATGACACATGGCGATTCTGCCTGGATTACAGAAAACTCAATGCTGTAACCATAAAAGACTCTCATCCCCTTCCAAGAGTCAACGATGCATTAGATGCATTATCAGGATCTGCTTGGTTCTCCACAATAGACCTGCAGCATGGCTATTGGCAAGTGGAGTTGGCAAAAGAGAATCGTGGGAAAACTGCTTTCACCACAGGTAGTGGACTGTACCATTTTAAAGTTATGCCCATGCGTCTGACAAATGCTCCAGCAACTTTTCAAAGGTTAATGGAGATGGCACTTTGTGGGCTGCCTTGGAAAAGCTGCTTGGTGTATTCGGATGATGTCTTAATTTTCAGTAAGACTTTTAATGATCACCTTCAGCTTTTGGAGGAAATTTTTTCCAGATTCAAATCCTGTGGGTTAAAGCTCAATCCCTCCAAATGCTCGCTTGCTAAGAGTGAGGTTCAGCTCTTAGGTCACATTGTATCTAAAGACAGCGTTCAACCTGATCCAAGAAATGTTCAGAGTGTTCAGGACTGGCCTATCCCATGCTCACCTATTGAAGTGATGGCATTCTTAGGATTGTGCTTCTACTATAGGAAATTCATTAAGAACTTTGCTCACCACACAGATTGACACCATAGATTGACAGAGAAAAATGTTGGATTCCATTGGACTGCTGAATGTCATGATGCATTTGCTTATTTGAAACATGCCCTATCTCATCCACCTATTGTCTCTTTCCCAGATTTTCACCGGCCATTCCATTTGTATACAGACACTTCTGCATCAGCTATAGGTGCTGTCCTTGCCCAGGAAAAAGGGACTCAAGAAACAGTGGTAGCTTATGCCAGCCATGTCCTCACAAAGGCTGAAAAGAAGTGGTCTACGTACAATAGAGAACTTTGGGCCATTGTGTGGGCTGTCAGACATTTCCCCCACTATTTGTACAAGCAGCCCTTCTTCATCATTACGGACCACAAACCCCTCCTGGGCCTGAGGAATATCCCTATTGACAGTGATCGCACTGGTCGGCGAGCCCGCGGGACCCTTGAATTAGATCCATTTGAATGGACGGTCATACACAGAAAAGGACAAAGTCACGCCAATGCAGACACCCTGTCACGTCCTCAAGACTCAGGCTCAGAATTTGGAAACACAGCCTCTTCATCTGATCAACCCGATCTTAGTGCACCACTGTCAAATGGCAGCTGTCAATTAGCCACTATTCAGGGACTGAAAGACCAGGTTCAGTCGTGTTGAGCAAGAAACCGAGAGAACCTCCTCTTTCATTCTGCAGTTGGCTACCTCTGAATTGAGTTTCAAAGAGCAGCAACGACAGGATCCAGTTTTAAAGGAAGTTGTGAGTTGGAAACTCAAAGCCTATATAGGAAGATGAACAGATGAGCAGGTCATTGTACCTCAAACCTTAAGGTAGCAGGTCCTTCAGTCCCTCCATGGCAACCCTATTGCTGGTCATCTATCAGTCGAAAAAGTCTTGCAACAGGCACAACAACTCTGCTTCTGGCCTTTCATGTCCCGGGACATACGAGAGTGGTGTAAGAAGTGCGTTCCTTGTGATGCCAGATGCACTCCAATCCCTGGTCAAAAAGCACCCATGAAAACAGTGGCAGCGACAGCACCGCTTCAGAATGTGGCTGCAGATATTCTTGAACTTGTTCTCTGTCAAATGTTAGGTGTTCATAAGACCAGAACCAGCCCATACCATCCACAAGGTGATGGTATGGTTGAATGTTTCAATAGAACCCTCATTGATCAGGGGAATGGGATGATTATCTTAGCCAGGTGGCTTTAGCGTACAATACTAGTCCCCATTCATCAACTGCCTTTACTCCCTTTTTCCTTACACATGGTAGAGAAGCCAAATTGCCGACTAACCTGCTGTTGCCAAATTGTGTACCACGTTCTCCATCCAATTCACCAGCAGATTATGCTGCAGACCTGATGTGTAAGCTTCAAGATGTATTCACTGCTGCAACCCAAAACAGGGAACGTGCATATCATCAGCAAAAGCAACACTATGAAAAGGAACTGAAGTTTACTCCTTATCAACGGGGAGACCTCGTGTGGCTGCATGACCCTACCACAATCAGGCAGAAACTTGCTCCTCACTGGAAAGGGCCGTTTGAAATTGTGGACTGTTTGGAGTGAGAGGGTGATGTGGGAGTCACTTACAGTATACATTATCCGTTCGACGAATCAGACAAATGTCAAATTGTCCATTATAACCGACTGAGACCATACCATGCACCTGTCCCTCCAAAAGAGAAACAAAATACCCCCTCAACTCTTTCCCCATCCTTGACTGCTCTATCAGGTGCCTTACCTTTCAAACCGCCACAAATTGCCCTCTGCACTTCAAAGGGAACATCTAAGGACTGGTCCGGCTGCATGCCTAGTTCGATGTCAGGTTAAATTGCCTAGGTATTTAAAGGACTATGTCTTGATGTAAAAAAGAGTCTAAATGCCTGTGGACGTGGTATGACTTGCATTTTACTTTTTTTTTTTTCATTCCTTTGGTTCTGTTTTCTTAGCACTTCTTTGCCCTTTTCAATGGATGTAACTGTAAAGAAATGGGGACGTTTCTTAAGTGGGTGGGGGAAGAAATGTAAGGTTAAATATATATATATACAAAAGATATGAGGTCAGACAGCATGTTCAACTCTTTATTCACGTTTACAATAGTCTGTCTAAATCCTACATTGAACCAATACTATTTTTGAACAGTAAATGAGGATTAGCAGCAGGGAACTGTATCAGTATGGCATGTCGATATTTTTTTTCGGTACATAGTCAAGCATACAACACTTTATGAATTAATACTGTACAGAATACAGGCCGATTTGACCAATCATATGAATGTTTTGGTGCTGCATACAAACATGTGCCATAAACCACCACACACAAACTCAAAAAGGAGATATCAAGCCGAAATATCGCTCTCCGTTTGTTAAAGCAAAAAAAAAAAAAAAAAAAAAAAAAAAAAGTTTGTTAACTGGTAGACTACAACTTACCTCCAAATAGCAGCACTTTTCTCCGGTTCTTTCAGGATCGCGTAGGCCATTAAATTCCTAGCCGGTTGTCGTCGCCATCTGTCAGTCTGCGATGTCACTTGATTGAACTGGTCAGAATTCCCAAGACTGAGCGATGTATTACGCTTTCAGTGTTTTATTAAATAAATTATACATTGCGACAATAATTCACCTGAGTGACTGAGCGAGGGGGATTCAGACGAGGACCGTGACGTCAGCAGCTCTGATTGGCTGAAGGCAGTGAGCAACAAAATCTGATTGGTCACAGACCAAGTTGAAGATACATTTGAATTCCGAAGTCTCAAGATAAACCACTCAACATTTTTTTCGCATGTAACGTTACTTGTGCTGCTGGTGTATTGCTCAATATAGATTTGTGTGTACGATTGTAAAATGATTCTGCCAGTGTAAACTTATTAAACATATTTACACATATTTGGAAATTGTAGGCTACACTGCATATATTAAATGGGCTTGTAATGCATTAGTCATACTGAAATAAATAAGCACAAGTAATAAAATGAATTCCAAGGATGAATAAGTAAACTTAAAAAAAAAAATACTCAAATTTAACTTTAGATACAATACAACTTCAGGATATTAAATAATGTATTTTTTAAATATACTTCCAGTGCATTGTTACAATGATCATTTTCAGCACACAGTTAAAGTATACCTCAAATATATTTTTATAAAGTGCCAAAAAATACACTTTTAAAAAATAAACTGAACTTACACCAAGTATATTTTTCTAAAATATTATTTTTTAGAAAATATACTAAAGTAGTTATTTTAAAGTGTGTTAAAAGTTGTATTGTGAAAATATGATGCTAATATACTTTTTATATATTTAAAGATTTTTTTGTTAGTATATTTGCAATGTACTATAGAAAAAGGGAATATATTTAAAATACAATAAAGTATACTTTTTTTTTTTTTCACTAGGGATGATTTCATCCCATTCCTAAAATTGACACCAAAAAATTACATAATTTACAGAACTGGCATGCAGTAATGCACTGGCCATGACAACCACCATGTAGATCAATTACTTTATGCACCACATATATCAAAGACAAAAAACAACAAAAGACCAGAGTTTGTGTGTCAAAAAAACATGTTTTATTAAATTACTAAATTACAGGTAACAGCTACAGACAGCGACAGATCAGTTGGTCTTATTGGGGTTACAGCGTGGGCTTGGATCTTCCTTCACTTGTCATGTTCATTTTATCGCGTGTTCACCTGCAGAACAATCGAGACGTCATTAATGTTTGTGCATTTACAGTCAACATCAGCACTAATTATGGTCCTTTAAGGCAGTGGTCACACTCCCCTTTAAACCTTTAAAAATCAACATTCTTCAAAATATCTTTTCTGTTCAGCAGAACAAAGAAATTCACACAGGTTTGGACCAACTTGAGGGTGAGTAAATGATAGCGTTTTCAGTTTTGGGTGAACTGTCCCTTTAAGAACTCAGACATAAATCACTCACGAGATCATCAATCTTGAGGATGCTGCGGACCGTTTCCGTGGCGAGGGTGAGTGCGCTGACGGAGACCAGCAGAGGCTGAACTACCAGCTCCTCCAAGATGTTAGAGATCCCACCCTGAGAGACCGAAAGACATGTTAGACACTCATTTCCTGTTAGCAGTTACAGCTTTCTGTCCATAGGTGTCATTATTGAGTGGGTGGTTGACAGTCGCACCTTGCAGACATGGTCTTCTCTACCTGAGCATGTCTGTTGCGCAGCTCCGTCACAGTGGAGATGGGATTAAGACCAGTGTTCTCTGCCAGAGTGGAGGGAATGACCTCAAGGGCGTCGGCGTACGCGCGCACACAGTACGCCTCCATGCCGGCCAGAGTGCGGGAATATTCTGCCAACCTCAGTGCCAGCTCGATCTCTGGTGCTCCACCGCCAGCAATCAGAGCTCTGCAGACGCACAGGAAGAGGAGGAGTTAGCAAAGGGCTTCTACTGATTCAAAAGTTGTGTCCCAAATGACACACTATACACTCAATTGTATAGTGTATGAACTTTATATGGTTATTTTGTCATGATAACTGACTGTTCAGAGAGAATAGCAGCATCCACAGAGACAGGCAGAGACACTACCAGCGTCACTGGATTTGCAACACGAGACATCAAACCTGCTAGGTTTAATGTTTAATGCAGCTCAGAGGTGCATTAAACATTGCATAAACTGCATAAATAATGCTACAAGATTTTTTTAAATTATTTAAATACAAAATAATAAAAAAAAATAAAAAAAAATACTTTAAATATGAAACTAAAACTGCCAATAGGATATGCATTGAGAAATACATAAAAACATCTGAGTCCCTTGCGATCTCTGTTACCTCTTCTTGACCAGACAGCGGATGACACAGAGGGCATCATGGATGGATCGCTCTGCCTCCTCAATCACCAGTTTGTTGGAACCACGGACGACGATACTGACCGTCTTTCCGGGATTTACACATCCTGTGATCTACAAACACAAACAACACACTGCTGTCATTATCCAGCACGGACAGAGCGAAAACATCTGAATCTCTGCATTTGGAGTATCTGTCGATAAATAAATGTATGAGAAAACAAAATGCGTTCAGTTGGAGATGCATCTTTGTTATAAAACCTTCACTAGTTTGCCAGATCCATCCAGGCTAACCTCTTCTACTAGCTCTGCTGTTCCCAGCATCTCTGGAGTGAAATGGTCAATATGAGCTATAGGTTTGGTGCCAATAGTCTGATGGGAAAGAAGAAAGAGGAATGTCCACTTCAGAATTTATAATAGATATAATAGATAAACTTTACACTAAAACGTATTTAATGGTTTCATGACAGAGCTGGATCTTGCTGGTCATACCTTGCAGATGAATTCAGTTTCCTCCCTCTCAATGTCTTTGACCACCATGATCTTCATCTTATTCAGGAAGTGAAGGGCCAGATCACTCAGGGCGTCTCTGAAAGACACAAGGATCCACAAACATGTTGAGCACCGCTGACAGAGGCTGATACACAAATCCATATACTGAACACAATGTAGCCAAATATGGAGGATCTGTTTGGAGATCAAATGTGTCTTTTCCAACATGATAACTATCCCAAACACATGGCGAATGCAACAAAGTTGTGTGCAACGAAAGTGTTCATGCTGAAGTCTTCAAGTGGCCTCCTCAGTCCCCTGACCTTAAAGCCATTGAAACCCTTTGGGAAATTATAAACCTGAATTGATAAGACGTTCAGGTCTTCCAATAAAGCTCAACTTTGGGAAGAACTTAAGGAGGGTTAGGAATCGAAAATCAATGCCAATTCTGGATACTTGTTATAAAATTAAAGGTCTACATTCATAAATCCATAATCCTTAAAGTGACAGCAGCCTATTAAACCTGCTGCCTGTTGTGTCATTAATGTTAATCAAGAACAAAAGAAAATCACTCACTGATCTTGACTGAATAACTTTTGTAACTTAAATCAGCGGCAGATTTTTTCTTCCATTTCTTAGTTCCAAATAGACCAAGAAGAAGCCCTTTTCTGAACCGAAGCCATGCTTGCTGATATTGTGGTCTATACCTTCATAACTCCTCCATGAACTTCCCGCTGCCCTGTATGTTGCTCTCTCATTGGCTGTAGGTCATCGCCGATGTTATTTTCAGTCAGAACACATTTCACACGGCATGATTTTGAATCGCTGACAGGTCCAGATATTTAGCATGCCAAATATCTCATGGGTGTCGGCGACTCGTCTGTGATTCTCTCAGATCGCGTCTTTGATAGTTCACACTGTGTTTTCACTATAATAGTGTTTTCACTATAGTTAGGGTTAGCCGTAAAATAAGTGATTCTTTCAAATTTCCCTACAAATTAATTAATAATTCTCTTTGAGCTAAATTGACCTGTTACAAGCAGCAAGTGCCCTGAATCTGATGTTTCTGTTCCTCCCTGAAGACTCCAGTCTGCTAGACCTGCTCTCTGCTGCGCCCTGCTGGACTGGAGGAAATCTATTCACAGCCTATAAAGGAGTAGGGTATTCCTGCAATACCGAAGTCTGCAGTTTCAGGACTGCATTTCTAGGACCATAGTTTGTTTTTTGCATGTTTTATTTCATAGTACTTACTATTCAATTCTGTATTTTTATTATTATTTTTAAGGAATGATTTAGTTGTTTAATTGTAAAAAATGTAATTGATATACTGTCCTATAACCAAACCCTAACTAAACCCGTTGGTAATCCTCCTGAAAAATTTCACCTAATTTGTTTCAATATATAAGCCTCTTTATTCTAGTTTTAAAATCAGTTTTCTTGTAAAGAGACTATTACTTCACCTCTGATGTGTGACACACTTAACAAAGTGCAGTAAACGGTAAACAATTGCGCCACAAACTAGTGCGTTTATTAGTACGTTAATAAACTAAAATAATTTGAAAACAAATGCCAGTTTACAACATCCAGCAGCACAATAAACTGTTATTGCACAGCTAAATAATAACTGGAGCCACCTAAAGCCTCGGACATAAAATTTAAAATGTCTGCGCCCACTCTTATGTTAAAAATAAGGTTGAAAGATAATTAAAAATGAATAATTTCTGTGGGTTTGGTTTAATCTTTACATCTGTTTGATTGAAGTTTGAAGTAGAATTGGCTCCTGAAACTGCAGCTTTTGGTATTGCAGGAATATAATATTGCAATAAATCAGATACACAAGAATGAAATATGAAATAAGAACAAAAATACAATTTTCTATAGTAATAGGTTATTGACCATTTTATTGAAAATGATAGCAATACAACACAAAGGCAGTTTCACAGACACTCAATATCAGAATAATAGGGTGAATCAGGGCAATCTACTGTGATTTTCACTTCAACACTTCAGACTAAAAAATAAGATGCATGATAACAGCTAGAATAAGATCATATTGACATTTTCCTTCTAACAAATTCATATGAACATCAGCTGCCAGAAATTATACATTCACAATGAAAACGATTCAATGAAATTATAGAAGCAAAAACACAAGACTAGATAAAATCTAGTTCTTCTCACAAATCCCTTTCCTCTTGTGAGAGCATGGCACGTCATTCCAGTTGTTCACGGGGTCTTTTGTAGGGTCCAGTTCAATACAGTCCTCATTTCCCTCATAGTTATCCGGCTGACCTTTGGACCAAAACCTGAATAAAATGTGTCAGATTTTCAGTTACTTTGAACCCAAAATGTTCAATGAAAGTTTTTATCCATTCAGCAAACAGCAAACGAGGATCTTAACAAGCTATTCATCATAAAAGAGCAAACAATATTCACTGTACCACAACAGCAGAGTAGTGCAGAAGTTAAAGTGCAGACGTTAAAGCAAAAGAGAGAAGACTTTATCCATATAATGTACTCATGGGAAGTATTATATATATATATATTGTGGCTGTTGTCATAATTGTGTTTGTGGAAGAGCTGTATCTGATTTTTGAAGGTTGTGATTATCTCAATTTTAAATGAGAATTAAAATGACTTAAATACACATTGGTTTTCTGTGAGTGTTTTGTCACTTACCCTCGATTCAGTGGTGAATTATCCACCCATATCATTCTGCCTTCAGTCTCAGTGTCAGACAAACCAATCCACGCTTTCTCCTTGATGATTGAAGATATGAGTCTCTGTGTGTGAATGAAAACAGGAATAAGTGTGATTCCTCTCATTCATGAACAGACACTCACACAAACTCACCTGCTTCTCTTCAGTGTTGATAATGACCAGATCAGCTCCTCGATCCCTGCAGTACTGCCTGCTCTCAGACCAGCTCTTCCACTCATGGAATATGAAAAAAAAAAAACCTGGAACAGACAGATTTTCATACATAACCACTTTTCAAAACTGTATGCATATATGGTAAAGATAAAGAGAACTAGAAAAAAATTAATTACTTAGACAAAACAGTTGTGTACTAACCTCGTTTAGATGCTTCTCTCGTCAGATCATCACTCAAAGATGTGACTCTGCTTTCTAACTCCCGGTTCTTCTGACTCAGAGAGTTGAAGCTGTTCTTTAACTGGTCTTTTTCAACAGTGAGATCTTTGACTCTGGTCTCCAGCTCCAGTTTCTTCTGTGTTAGATCAGTGTAATTGTCCTGTAAGCTGTTGATGGTCTGATTGATCTCTTCAACTGTGTTTTTGTAACTCTTGAACAGAGATTCTCTCTCTGCTGTGATGGAGATGATGATGACCAGCAGAAGAATACAAATGAGCCCGAGACACACTGTCATCAACACCAAACATCTACTTCCTCCTGACAAACAGAGAGAAAACACACAGATATCAGTGAATACCTGTCCTATTATTACAACCCGTATTCCGTAAATGTTGGGACATTTTTTTAAATTTGAATAAAATGAAAACTAAAAGACTTTAATAACAAATGTTTAAATGGAGAAATTTTACAATTTTATGCACAAAATGAACTCATTTCAAATTTGATGCCTGCTACAGGTCTCAAAATTGTTGGGACAGGGGCATGTTTACCATGGTGTAGCATCTCCTCTTAAACTTTTGTGGTCCAATTCTTGCCTGATATTGGTTTCTAGCTACTGAAGAGTTTGTGGTCGTCTTTGACGTATTTTTCTCTATAGGTGAAAGATCTGGACTGCAGGCAGGCCAGTTCAGCACCTGGACTCTTTTACGACGAAGCCATACTGTTGTAATAGCTGCAGTGTGTGGTTTTGCATTGTCCTGCTGAAATACACAAGGCCTTTCCTGAAATAGACGTCGTCTGGAGGGGAGCATATGTTGCTCTAAAACCCTTTATATACCTTTCAGCATTCATAGTGCCTTCCAAACATGCAAGCTGCCCATACCGTATGCACTTATGCACCCCATACCATCAGAGATGCTGGCTTTTGAGCTGAACGCTGATAACACGCTGGAAGGTCTTTCTCTTTCACAGCTCTGCCCATTTTTACTTCTGAGAGTCTCTGCCTCTCTAAGAGATCCCTTTTATAGCTAATCATGTTACAGACCTGATATTAATTCACTTAATTAGTTGCTAGATGTTCTCCCAGCTGAATCTTTGCAAAATTTCTTGTTTTTTCAGCCATTTGTTGCCACCGTGCAACTTTTTTGAGACCTGTAGCAGGCATCAAATTTGAAATGAGCTCATTTAGTGGATAAAAGTGTAAACTTTCTCCCTTTAAACGTTTGTTATGTTATCTATGTTCTATTGTGAATAAAATATTGGCTCATGTGATTTGAAAGTCTTTTAGTTTTTATTTTATTCAAATTCAAAAAAACGTCCCAACACTTCCGGAATTTGGGTTGTACGAAATAATTCAATGAACCTTTTAATCTACATTTGTCTTTAGATAATGCTGTAATAAGAGCTTTTGCAGTACATTCTTTTACAAGACAAACATTGCTATACTGTAAAAAAAAAAATCTAAAGATGAACATATTGAAAGTATTTGTGTATAATTGTTAATGTAATAAATATAAAGGCAGAAACATTTACATACTGTTCTTAGAAAAATTATTTGAAATTGTATGACACTTCCTCAAACATTATTGACATCTTTAACAACACCATCTGCGATACCATCTCTAATTTAAAGTAATTTTCTACTTACTGTGCTTTTCATCTTTTCCTTCATCCTGCCCGTGATTCAGTGTTTGAGGTCCACATGTGTCCTCAATATTTCTCCGTCCAACATTTTGATAAATAGTGTCTAATTCCATATTTGGCCCTTATGTTGGACAATACGTCTTCACGGATGAGCTGTGATCTTCAGAATGAGTGGTGTTTTTTTTTTAACAACTGACACCTAAACAGGAAATTGTTTCTTTTTTTAACACCTGCCTTCAACAAGAATAAAGACTTGCAGTCCAACTTAAAAACTCTCTGCAGACTCATACTACGTTTGTGTACTGTACATTCAACCACATGTTATCAGCTTCAAAAGCCAACAAGAGGAATCTGTGACCACTTAAATGGACTCAAACAGCCTTAAACAGCCCAAACTGGACCTTTGTGTTGATGCAGGAAACAGCAGCAAGTGCCCTGAATCTAAAGTTTCTGTGCCTTTCTAATCACTTCAGTCTGATAAACCTGCTCTCTGCTGTGAGCTGCTGCACTGGTGTTACAAGTAGGGTGCAGCAGAGACGAGGTGAAGCAAGATCTAAATGCAGCAGTCTTTATTTTCAAACAAACTCAAATCTTTACAAAACTAAGCACGCAGAAACAGAACAATCTAATATGATATAGACATCGACAGACAACTATACAGAACTAAACCCAGGCTTAAATACACAGGCAAACAGATCAGGAAAACGAGACACAGCTGACAAGATAAATGAGACATACCTGAACTGAGACTCAAATCAATATGTAACCATGGAAACAAACTGACAGGGTACAGAGGAGTACTTGAACCAATTAACAGATTGAAAACAAACCTAGAAACTAAGAAATGAACAGAACAAGAAAACAAATCAAAAACAAAGCTTTAAACATGACAGTACTCTCCCCTCCAGGTAGGCGCATCCTTGCACCATAATACATACATGGGGTTGAAGGGTGGGTGCCCTGGAGGCTGACAAGGAGAGGCTTAGGCAGAGTAGGGAGCCTCCAGGGTGGTACCGCAATTCAGGGGGCCAGGGCAGCGCTGACAGTTCAGGGGGTCAAGGCGGTGCTGACAGTTCAGGGGGCCAGGGTCATGCAGGAGGTGCTGGAGACTTATGGGGCTTTCACACTGGGCTTGTTTGCCTCGTTTGCTGTTTTCTTGTTCAAAAATTTGATTAGTGTTCATCTTTGTGTTTCCTGATTGGCTGAATTGCAAGTTGGTGTTGTTTTTCTCATGTGAGTGAGTAAACAGACGACTGTTCATGAGCTGCTTCTCTTCGGTGATTTATTTTATTCTTTTGAGTGTGTGTCACACAAAGTTTACGAACTCTACTTTACATTTGGTGGCGGCTGGGTCATTATTTTGCGTTTGTGGCACTTTTTGTGGAGTTTTATGAACTTTTTCGGCACACGATAGTGGTGCCATTTGGGACATTACACTCTTATTGTCACCGGCTGTGTAAAAGAACTATTGCACAAGGACTAGACGAAACAACGCAATGCAACACAAGAATGAGATATAAAGACAAACTACAGGGATGTCTGAGAATGATGATGGTGCTGAAATTGCTGACGCTCCTGCTGATCCGCCTGGCGCTAGTGGCAACACAATAGGATTCCGCCTCTTGCACTCTCTGTCACAGGCAGTCTGCATATCGAGCTTCCAGCAGCTTTTAAGGGTGATGGCACTGAATCATTCTCCAGCTGGGCTTGTCGTTTTGAGGTAGCGGTGCAAGCAATGACACCACAAGGTACAGACTTTATGAACATGTTAGCTTCAGTGTTGTCAACACAGCTCTCAGATGCTGCTTTCTTGTACTGGGGCAGTCTTCCTACTTCTGTAAAGACTAACTACAATGCAGTGAAAGACAAACTAAGGCAACTCTTAAAAGCAGATGTCATTGAAGAGAGTTATAGCCCCTGGGCAGCGCCCGTAGTTTGAGTGCGTAAGCGGGATGACACATGGCGATTCTGCCTGGATTACAGAAAACTCAATGCTGTAACCATAAAAGACCAGTTCACTTGATTGAACTGGTCAGAATTCCCAAGACTGAGCGATGTATTATGCTTTCAGTGTTTTATTAAATAAATTATACATTGCGACAATAATTCACCTGAGTGACTGAGCGAGGGGGATTCAGACGAGGACCGTGACGTCAGCAGCTCTGATTGGCTGAAGGCAGTGAGCAACAAAATCTGATTGGTCAGACCAAGTTGAAGATACATTTGAATTCCGAAGTCTCAAGATAAACCACTCAACATTTTTTTCGCATGTAACGTTACTTGTGCTGCTGGTGTATTGCTCAATATAGATTTGTGTGTACGACTGTAAAATGATTCTGCCAGTGTAAACTTATTAAACATATTTACACATATTTGGAAATTGTAGGCTACACTGCATATATTAAATGGGCTTGTAATGCATTAGTCATACTGAAATAAATAAGCACGTAATAAAATGAATTCCAAGGATGAATAAGTAAACTTAAAAAAAATATACTCAAATTTAACTTTAGATACAATACAACTTCAGGATATTAAATAATGTATTTTTTAAATATACTTCCAGTGCATTGTTACAATGATCATTTTCAGCACACAGTTAAAGTATACCTCAAATATATTTTTTATAAAGTGCAAATAAATACACTTTTAAAAAATAAACTGAACTTACACTTCAAGTATATTTTTCTAAAATATATTTTTTAGAAAATATACTAAAGTACAGTTATTTTAAAGTGTGTTAAAAGTTGTATTGTGAAAATATGATGCTAATATACTTTTTATATATTTAACATTTTTTTGTTAGTATATTTGCAATGTACTATAGAAAAAGGGAATATATTTAAAATACAATAAATTATATATTTTTTTTCACTAGGGATGATTTCATCCCATTCCTAAAATTGACACCAAAAAATTACATAATTTACAGAACTGGCATGCAGTAATGCACTGGCCATGACAACCACCATGTAGATCAATTACTTTATGCACCACATATATCAAAGACAAAAAACAACAAAAGACCAGAGTTTGTGTGTCAAAAAAACATGTTTTATTAAATTACTCCAGGTAACAGCTACAGACAGCGACAGATCAGTTGGTCTTATTGGGGTTACAGCGTGGGCTTGGATCTTCCTTCACTTGTCATGTTCACTTTATCGCGTGTTCACCTGCAGAACAAACGAGACGTCATTAATGTTTGTGCATTTACAGTCAACATCAGCACTAATTATGGTCCTTTAAGGCAGTGGTCACACTCCCCTTTAAACCTTTAAAAATCAACATTCTTCAAAATATCTTTTGTGTTCAGCAGAACAAAGAAATTCACACAGGTTTGGACCAACTTGAGGGTGAGTAAATGATAGCGTTTTCAGTTTTGGGTGAACTGTCCCTTTAAGAACTCAGACATAAATCACTCACGAGATCATCAATCTTGAGGATGCTGCGGACCGTTTCCGTGGCGAGGGTGAGTGCGCTGACAGAGACCAGCAGAGGCTGAACTACCAGCTCCTCCAGGATGTTAGAGATCCCACCCTGAGAGACCGAAAGACAAGTTAGACACTCATTTCCTGTTAGCGGTTACAGCTTTCTGTCCGTAGGTGTCATTATTGAGTGGGTGGTTGAGAGTCGCACCTTGCGGACGTTAATCCCGGCGGTCTTCTCTCCCTGAGCATGTCTGTTGCGCAGCTCCGTCACAGTGGAGATGGGATTAAGACCAGCGTTCTCTGCCAGAGTGGAGGGAATGACCTCAAGGGCGTCGGCATACGCGCGCACACAGTACGCCTCCATGCCGGCCAGAGTGCGGGAATATTCTGCCAACCTCAGTGCCAGCTCGATCTCTGGTGCTCCACCGCCAGCAATCAGAGCTCTGCAGACGCACAGGAAGAGGAGGAGTTAGCAAACGGCTTCTACTGATTCAAAAGTTGTGCCCCAAATGACACACTATACACTCAATTGTATAGTGTATGAACTTTATAAGGTTATTTTGTCATGATAACCAACTGTTCAGAGAGAATAGCAGCATCCACAGAGACAGGCAGAGACACCAGCGTCGCTGGATTTGCAACACGAGACATCAAACCTGCTAGGTTTAATGTTTAATGCAGCTCAGAGGTGGCATGAATGCATTTACAACTGCATAAATAATGCTACAAGATTTTTTTTTAATTATTTAAATACAAAATCATCTTGAAATATGAAACTAAAACTGCCAGTAGGTTATGCATTGAGAAATACATAAAAACATCTGAGTCCCTTGCAATCTCTGTTACCTCTTCTTGACCAGACAGCGGATGACACAGAGGGCATCATGGATGGATCGCTCTGCCTCCTCAATCACTAGTTTGTTGGAACCACGAACGACGATACTGACCGTCTTTCCGGGATTTACACATCCTGTGATCTAAAAAACACAGACAACACACTGCTGTCATTATCCAGCACGGACAGAGCGAAAACATCTGAATCTCTGCATTTGGAGTATCCGTCGATAAATAAATGTATGAGAAAACAAAACACGTTCAGTTGGAGATGCATCTATGTTATAAAAGGTAGGTTACCTTCACTAGTTTGCCAGATCCATCCAGGCTAACCTCTTCTACTAGCTCTGCTGTTCCCAGCATCTCTGGAGTGAAATGGTCAATATGAGCTATAGGTTTGGTGCCAATAGTCTGATGGGAAAGAAGAAAGAGGAATGTCCACTTCAGAATGTATAATAGATATAATAGATAAACTTTACACTAAAACGTATTTAATGGTTTCATGACAGAGCTGGATCTTGCTGGTCATACCTTGCAAATGAATTCAATTTCCTCCCTCTCAATGTCTTTGATCACCATGATCTTCATCTTATTCAGGAAGTGAAGGGCCAGATCACTCAGGGCATCTCTGAAAGACACAAGGATCCACAAACATGTTGAGCACCGCTGACAGAGGCTGATACACAAGTCCATATACTGAACACAATGCAGCCAAATATGGAGGATCTGTTTGGAGATCAAATGTGTCTTTTCCAACATGATAACGATCCCAAACAAATGGCGAATGCAACGAAAGTCTTCAAATGGCCTCCCCAATCCCCTGACCTTAAAGCCATTGAAACCCTTTGGGAAATTATAAACCTGAATTGATAAGACGATCAGGTCTTCCAATAAAGCTTAACTTTGGGAAGAACTTAAGGAGGGTTAGGAATCGAAAATGAACACGAATTCTGGAATTGGATACTTGTTATAAAATTAAAATTTAGATTCCACTTTAGGTCCAGATCCATGCATTAGGTCTTAAAGTGACAGCAGCCTAATAAACCTGCTGCCGGTTGTGTCATTAATGTTAATCAAGAACAAAAGAAAATCACTCACTGATCTTGACTGAATAACTTTTGTAACTAAAAAGAAAAATATGCAGTGTTATTTTACATTTGATTTCAATTTCTAAACTTCATTCAGAAACAGGGAATCGATAAGAATTGGAATCGAAATTGCTGAAATTCAAACGATACCCAACCCTACATGACATGCACAAAGTTTCAATGCCCAGGAAAATGGCTGCTGTAATCAAAAACAAAGGAGAACCAACAAAATATTTGTAACTGATTACACTGTAGTTAGGAATATGACGGTGAGAAAATTTTCCCACCGGTCGTAATCGACATGAGAGAACACAATACCGGTATCACCAGGTGGGGAATGTTGGGAGATTTTCCCTCTTTTTGCACCCCGCTTTTAAATCACTATTTCGAAATTTCGAAGCGTAAGTAAAATGTGCACAGTGATGTAACCGGTGTTGCGGCTGAACACCGTTAACACCAACTATCACAGCAAGCCTAATTGAGGTAATGTATGCTTTATTTCCTGTGAGCTTCTTGTTTTGCTGTGCCTATTTCTATTTTCTCTTTTATTTATTTCTATTTTTAATTACATGATAGAGTTTGCCTTTCTTGCCAAATAATGTTGTCATTTTAATACTTTAACCAAGTTTAGTTCATTCTTCTTCCCAGTATAACATACTCCTAATATTTTGATTGTTTAATTGAACCTGAAGTGTCATTAAAAGCAAATATTGTGCAAATAAATTCCCTCCGGACATCACTTTTGGCCACTACTGTATATAGCAAGGTTAGCGTGTCACGTTTCCTGTCAGCGACTGGAGGTTTGTGGTGATTTTGTACCTCAGGATGGATTTCTGGATGAGCAACACAGTGCAGCCAGCTTTCTTAATTTGTTTGATCAGGTTGAGGATGTAAGCTCTCTCCTCACGGAGCACACGGTCCATCTGAGCGTAGTCCGACACCACAATCTGATTGTCCATCTGTCCCAACAAGAGCACCACACAAACACATTAAAACAATGACTATGATCTTAACCAATGCTATAGATGCAAGAAGACACTTTTCACTTTAGCAAGATCTTTATTTTATAATTGAGAAAAAAAAAAAAAAAAAAAAAACATATGACCGCGTACATCAGTTTTGGGAGGGGACAGGCAGAACTGGATGAGGCCGATTTTGGCCTTCTCCACACGGGACACTCCAGTGTTCACCACCCTCTGAGTCAACACCAGACCATCCACCAGCTCACAGTCATCAATGGTCCCTCTGCAAACACACACACATCCATGAATTTATTTCTGCTAAGAGAAACTACTCTTTCTGCAACCTGAAAACTGTAACATACATGTGTAACCTGCAAACATATGAGATAAAATAAAGACTGGGGAGTATCTGCTTTCGACAATGTATCAGTTTCTGTGTGCCTTCATTCTCAAAGTTCAGCGTATCTGCCAGGTTTTACATTTAAACTGTGTCTCACCCGAGTTTCTTGACAATGTGGATGTTGCGGAGATCGACGCTAGTGGCGGTGGCGGGGTCGATGACCTTCATGACTGCGTCGACGCTCATGGGCGCGAGCAGGCTGGAGTACTGCGACACCACCTTAGAGCAGAGCGAGGTGGTGGCGCTGTTCAGAAGCGTCTCTTTGTCGCTGAGCTGCACCGGCTGACTGATGGAGGTTAAGATCTCCACCCCTTTCTCAACGGCCTTCTGGAAGGACTCGGAAATGATGGTCGGGTGGATTCCTGGCAGGAAAAACAGACTATGTTAAACTTGCTATCATAAATAAACACCTCTATGACAAATAAAGAATTATGAGAAAGGGTCAAAGGGCAACCTGAATGGTTAAAAATGGCATCTGTCCACTGTATGACATCGTGCATCAGAGGGTTATAATGCTAAATCAGTGCACAGCAAACCAGTGCTAACTAGGGCTGCACGATATATCGGCCACCATATCGGTATCAGCCGATACGTGTCCATTTTTAAAGCTTCAAGCCTTTATTAACCCACTGGAGTCGTATGGATTACTTTTATGATGGATGGATGCACTTTTTGGAGCTTCAAAAACTCTTCTTATATCATGATGTTTTAGGCACTATTCAATGCCATTACAAAGCTGGGATGAGCCATATTACTGTGGCTGAAAGAAGAAAGTCATATACACCTAGGATATCTTGAGGCTAAGTAAATTATGGGATAATTTTCATTTTTGGGTGAACTATTCCTTTAAGTAATGTTGTCCAATGACTAGTTTGCATTATTTAGGCATTATTTTATTTATTTGTAAGGCAACCATTTTTTTTTTTTTTTAAGGAAAGCAATCCATAGGAGTGTAAAATTCATTTTAAAACATATACTGGTCCAAACTAGGCTACTGTACTTTATATATTTGATGTATGATGAAGTGCCTGAAACAGGGCCAATATATCGGTTATCGGCTTTCAAATTTAAATAATTATCGGTATTGGCCAAAATGTTCATATCGGTACATGTTTATTGTAACCAAAGCTTACCTTTCTGTAGCAGTTTAGAGCAGGCATCAAGAAGAGCTCCAGCAATCACCACCACTGATGTAGTGCCGTCACCAGCCTCAATATCCTGAGCTTTAGACAGCTCCACCATCTAAAACACACACAGATGTATCCCATGATACTCCAGACGTGACCTCTGACATGCAATGACTGGGGTGGGAATCATTTAGAACAACAAATGAAGATATTTTTGATGAAATCTGAGCGATTTCTGTCCCTCCATTGACAGCTACACAACTACCACTTTGACGCTTCAAGAAGTTATATTGATATTCCATATGAATTGAGTGGTTTAGTACAAATTTTCTGAAGAGACACAATCGCTTTATACGATGAACAGATTGAATTTAGGCTTTTATTGTACACAAGAGCGAGTAAATGACAGATTTTAATTTTTGGGTGAACTAACCCTTTTTGATTTTTGAAATTTGTTAAATCGATTTGAATTGGTAGAAAATAGAATAGCAATTCATGTCTGAATTTCCCCCCACACTGAAATCTGCAATCAGTAATCTGAACAATATCAATCTAAAACAAAACCTTTCATTCAGCACCTTCAGGTTATAGAAATGAAGAAAAACATCTCTGAATCACTGATTTACCATTTTGGCCGCAGGATGCAGCACCTGCATCAGTTTGAGGATTGTGGCTCCATCATTGGTGATGGTGACGTCTCCTTTCCCATCCTGAATCTGCAGAGAACAAAAACATTCACTCAGTGCACAAAACACAGTCATTGATTGATATAATACCAAGTCAAGTGAAGCATAAAACCGTCATATTATATGATGAGATTTATATCAATGAAAAAAAAAAGTACCATTTTGTCCATGCCCTTAGGGCCCAGACTCGTTCTGACGGCATCTGCGACAGCTGTCAACCAAAAGACAAGATCAATCATCACACCTACCATATATACACTCATCACACATACCACACTGCTGTGTGGGAACAATCATTACACATACCATATATACACATACAGGTGTGAAATATATAAATAAGAATTTATAGACAGATATATTTATATACATTCCAACACAGACACACACTAATTATATATATATATATATATATATATATATATAAAATCAGTGCTTCCCACACATAGACTTTACTTGGGCGGGCCGCCCAGGTATATTAACGGCCGCCCAAGTATACACATTTTTGCTTTTATTATTTTTACACTCGTATACTTTTATATCCGCCCAAGATAATGAAACCATCCGCGATCGATTAACTAGTGTAAAATCTCCCCTCGCCCTACGCGTTTCGTACCTGCTCGTTACGTGTGCGTCAGAACTGTTTACTCCTGCTGACATTCCCACGTGCACTGCAGAGACGTGCTGGATATTTCACAAAGAGCGCTGCATGTTGCAAAGTCACAAGGCGGCGCTATTGCGCGTTCTACAGGCTCGCGCAACAGCGCTTCAGACGGCAATGAAAAGCGCAGATTTATGCCAAGGGATTGCTAATGAACTCGAGTTGATGAATTACGACAATGTCTACTTTATGGCCTTAATATAAAATGTTTTAGACGGTTGTAAGAATCTGAAGGACCAGCCTGCAATTGTGTAGACATTTCAAAATAAGAGTCCCGGTGTATTTAGGGCTTGTTTATAATTAAAAGTCACACGCTGAGTTTTTTTCTTTTTCTTTTGGGCATTATTGGTATTTTGGTTACACAATAAATTGTATTTAATTTGATTTCCATGTAATTCATAGTAAATTATTGTATCTCCCCCACAGGAAGAAAAGACTAAGAACATTATTTGACACATATATATTAATTAATTAAATAAATTTTACTAGTAAAATCTGTGTCCCATTCACTGAGAAAGACACTATATGACAGCAATATGAAAAGAAGAACCATTTAAATGCTGTAATTTTGCACAATTTACAATACATAATAATAATAATAATAATATGTAATTAAATGTAATAGTATGCAATGTAATTAAAATTAATTTCAATAAATAAAAATACTGTTAAAAATCACACATTATTTGTTTGTCACATGCAGTAGACCATTTTTGTGCCGTGGGTAATAGGAGTATTTTTCACCCGGCTACCACCGCAAGTATATTTCAAACCTGTGGGAAGCACTGTAATATATAAATACATACATACATACTTACATACATACACACTCACACATATTAGACTGCATTTTGGGTGTGTTGCAACATAAATAACAAAAAGATCTGTTCTTAAAAATAATAATAATTTTTAAATTAACCATTTATCTGTTTATAGTAGCCTAAATGTTTTACACATATGTACATATGCAGGGAAAAAAAAAACATTTTAGTCAAATTTCTACGAACAATAAAGACTTTCTTAATGAATGAAATGTGTGACGTCCTTTTATATTTGAACTAAAATAATATTTATATTTTGATTATATTCATACGTACATATTTATGTATACTCTTTTTGAGTACGTCATGTGTTGTCAAAATGAAGACCACACCTTATATGGACGAAAGTGAGTGTGCATTGTGATTGAGGACCATACATGGCTACATTATCATCACCTAATGCTTTTAAATGCGTCACTTTTGCAGAAATTAAAGCATTTATGCAGATAAGATGTTAGTCATGTTTATAACGGTACAGGACTTTTCTTTACTCATGCTCCCTCTGTACATCATGGAGAGCAACAATATAATAAAACAAAATCCCTGTCAGTGTTTCTCACATTTTTAATATGAATATCCATCTCTCTCACCTTTCCCGGCGCTGATGTTGCTGAAGCGGATCTGGGCGGGCTTGTCCCGGTCCACATACGCACCTCCTTTGTTTTTAGACCCATTTGACATCGCTTCAGGCATGATGGCTAATATTTATGTTATTTTGTTTCGCAGATTTCACAGACGCAGATGGACGTTGCCCGGTCTCTCTAGGCCGTCTCTGCTGTTCGGATGGGTTCAGATAACGTTAAGTTCAGATATCCCAAGCAGAACCTTCCAGATCCACCGGTCGCGACTGTAACAGAGAAAGGACCCCGAGCGTGACAGTGCGGCGCGTGAGGATGACGTTCAGGGGTGTCTTAAAACATGCCCAAGAAGATGCAGTTGCAGTAAGTAGATATGCGGTAGTAGGTCTACAACGCCCCCTTATACAAATGTCAGAGTATGTTGTGTTTTATAATTTATAATATATGATTCGCGCAGTTTCTATGCTTTAGGATAAAATGAGTTCAATATAAAGCTTGTTGTACAGTGAGACCGCGAGCTGCTGTGTTCATAAACACATGTGTCTGTCAGTACGCGCGTGCAAGCAGCCGGTTCACTGTGTTTCTCTGAGGTTTGAATGAAGAGTTGAAGTGATCCAGTGAAGGTAAGTAGGATGGTGAACATGTTTAGATAGCGGTCATTCTATAAAACATGTGCTGTTTGTGTTTGTTATATACATACTGTGTAGTGTAACTGATGCAAGCTCTTACAATACGTCAATATAGGCATTTCGATAATAATTCAAAATATTTTGTCCTTATATCATGATGTTTTTAATGTTTTTATCTGTCCCCATCCCTGTGCTTTTAACTTCCCCTTTACGTATTATCAAATAAAGCATCGTAAATGTACATTTATGGAAATACAAGGTAGCATTTTGTCTTTATTAAAAAATAATTAAAAACAAAAAGTACATTAACGACATGTAGTTGAGTAAAGTTTTAGATAGACTTCGTCTCTCTAAAAAAACAACAACTGCTAGGCCAACGTCTTATTTATATTTATTTATGCATATTTTTCCTAAATTTTTAGATTGCATTTTGGGTGTGTTGCAATATAAATAACAACAAAACAAAACAAAAACAAAAATCTGTCCTTAAAAAAAATAATAATAATAATTTTAAGATTAACAGTTTTTCCTTTTTCATGATGTATATCAAATGTTGTGACTTGTTTGCTACATTTAATGTCAAATTATGCACTTATCAAAGAGCTAATTTTTAAAACTATGATTCTCATTAAAGTTGTTTGCAATAAAAACAGAATCATTTTAATAATAAATATGTAACTGTGTATTTGTTAACATTAGTTAACTAGTTTAAAATAAACCAACAATGAAAAACTATCAAAAAAAGTTAATATTATTTAATGAACCTGAGCTAACATGAACTGTTGTATTAACAAAGATTAATAAATACTCTACCACATGTATTGCTCATTGTTAGTTAGCGCATTAACCAATGTTAAGTTAACTAATAGGACCTTACTGTAAAGTGCTACCTTAAAAAGTCTTTATTTTTAGATTTTAGTTATTATTAAAAATAATTGAGGTTGTGTTTTCAGTTTAGCATGAACTATATGAACTACTCCATAAATAAATCATTTGTCATCACATCATTAAACACTGTGACATGTATTTAGGACATGTTGTACATCATGTAACGCTCTGTTTTGCCGTTGTTCTCCTCAGCATGCTGTCCCTCAAAGAGAAGGACCGGCCCGTGGTCAGGAAGCTGTTGTGCGCCGGCTGCTGTGTGAGATGCGTCCTGCGCTTCTGCTGTGTGGGAAGCTCCTCTGCTTACAGACGATCATACCAGGTTTCTCATATTCAGCCGCTTCCTGAAAATCAGCTGGCTTCGCCTGATGTAGGTGCGTCATTGTGTATGTGTACAGTATGTCTGGCATTAATGAGCATTCCTGTTTGTAGGACATACACAAGGAGCTTCTCACCTTCATCAGTGAGGAAAACAGCCCCTCTGGTGAGGTCAAAACAGACGAGCCGCCGAATAAACGCATGAGAGTGGAAGAGGATTGTGTTACACCAGCGGAGACGGAGACGGACTCAGACATTTGTCCCGTCTGTTTGGGAGTCCTGCAGGACTTCTGTGATTCGACTTTCGCCAAACAGGTATGTCTTTTTATTATAATTTTGATAATGCATATAAAGAATACCATCCCACAGAACAAGTTTCCACTGCACAATACAACAACAACAAAATAAAATAAATACACAAATAAAAATAGGATCCATTATATACAGTTGGCTGATATTAACGTACACAGTAGGTGCCAAAAGTGATGTCCGGAGAGGATATTTGTGTTTAATGACCCTACAAGTTCGATTAAACCATGAAAATATTTTATATTTTTTAAATATTTAAAATATGTGGGAAATACAAAACACCAAACTAATTTAAAGTATTTATCCGACAAAATATTTTGACAAAAAAAGGCAAAAACTAACTTTAACAAAGGTTAATAAATGCTGTAAAAATATATATTGCTTATTGTTAGCTAATGTTAGTTAATGCATTAACTAATGAGATCTTATTGTATTCTTTATGGTACTTTTTTAATCTATATTCTGCTGCCATGTGGACGTTATGGATTTCTTTTAATCTGCAGGTGTCAGATGCTGTGAAGAAGCAGCAGTATGAGTTTGACAGTCTAGTGCTGACCGTTTCTCTTCCCGCTCAGCTGTCCGTCAGAGAGGTGAGTCCTGCCGCCACAGATGATTGGTTTACCATCTATTTTTATGATAGAAATATGGACAAAATGTGTTTCTCTGTGCATTTCTCTACAGCATTCCTGCTGGTTGCATGTCAAAAAGGAAGTCAGGTATGTAGGCAACACATTTCCCATCATTCCCAGCAAGCAACAGCATCCATTTTCTCAATTCTGGCCCTTGAGGTCCACTGTCCTGGGCTGCGTTTTACTTACGTGATGTATTTACAGAGTTTGGCCAAAGTATTTAAGTGGGTTTGAGGACCGCAAGCGTTTTTTAAGACTTTTTTTTTACCCAATGAGACACACTTAACTAGTGCGTGAATGTGCTGCTTCATTTGCAAACGTTTTTAACCTCTGCAACAATAAAATGTGCAACACTTTACAGTTTTACAACTAGTGATGTGAAGTCCGATTCATTTCTGCGAACCAATTCTTTCTGACAGTTCGTTTCAGTAAACCGGTTCAAAAGACTCATCTTTAAATCAATGATTCATCGGTTCCTTACGTCATCACGCAATGATATCACTACGCAGTTCTTTTCTAACAACAGAGTCATGATATCTCAATGAACCACTCAAATAAAGTAATTTGTGTCAATGCATATTGCTCACTATTTACAGCCGAATCCCGCTCTGAAGCTCTATTAGAGAGTGTGGATTTAGTGTACATTAAGTGTACTGCGTTAAAGGGTTAGTTCACCCAAAAATAAAAATTCTGTCATTAATTACGCACCCTCATGTCGTTCTACACCCGTAAGACCTTCGTTCATCTTCAGAACACAAATTGAGATATTTTTGATGAAATCCGATATCTCAGTGAGGCCTGCATTGACAGCAATGGTACTTCCTCTCTCAAGATCCATAAAGGTACTAGAAACATATTTAAATCAGTTCATGTGACTACAGTGGTTCTACCTTAATATTATAAAGTGATGAGAATATTTTTTTGTGCGGCAAAAAAACAAAATAAGGACTTTTTAACAATATCTAGTGATGGCCGATTTCAAAACACTGCTTCTTGAAGCTTCGGAGCTTTATGAATCAAATCAGTGGATCGGAGTCACATGATTTCAGCAGTTTGATACGTGATCCGAATCACTGATTCAAAGATTCATAACGCTCTGAAGCAGTGTTTTGAGATGGGCCATCACTAGATATTGTTAAAAAGTCTTTTTTTTTTTTTTTTGCGCACAAAAAATATTTTCGTCGCTTTATAATATTAATATTGAACCACTGTTCTCACATGAACTGATAAAAATATGTTTTTAGTACATTAATGGATCTTGAGAGAGGAAGTGTCATTGCTGGCTATGCAGGCCTCACTGAGCCATCGGATTTAATCAAAATATTTTAATTTGTGTTCTGAAGAGAAACGAAGGTCTTACGGGTGTAGAACGACATGAGGGTGAGATATAAATGACATTATTTTCATTTTTGGGTGAACTAACCCTTTAAGTGTACTTTGACATTTTTTTTGACCTGAGACAGTCTTGCACACATACACACACTCTCAAGTGACCAAGACCGCAAGTGTGTGTATTGGGACCGGCCCTAACTCTGCAGGAAAGTGGCTCTAGAGGATCAGAGTTGAGAACGCCTGGTTTAAAGTGACTGTATGTTCAGAGATGTTGTGTTTCCAGGGAGAAGAGCATGTGTTTAGGTAAAGATGATGTCATCCAGGTGAAGGACGCATTCAAGTGGGCCGTACAGGGAAAGATCGGCCAGGAACTGGGAGCTGCTGTTCTGGCCAATGTGAGTCCTCCTCCTTCCTGATTGAGTTTGTGAATAATTGGCTGTTATCTTATCTCTTGGTTCTGTGATCTGCAGAGCCCGTGTGAAGTGAGTGTCGGGTTTGTACACCCAGAAACAGAGGAGGACTGTCATTTCTTGTAAGTGGGTCAATGATGAAAAGTGTTTTTTTTTCTTGCTCTAACTTTAATGGCAGGTTTGAATGGTTGAGCTTGACTAATGCAGACGACACTGCAACTTGTGTAACAATTTTGAATTTGTAATTAGAGTATTTACATTAACATTTTACATTTACACTTTTATACAAAGCAAATTTTGTAAGACTTTGCTTAATGCATAAATGTAAATTTGCCATCATGTAGAATGGGTCCAAATGATGTCACTTCCTGATTAACACAGATGTGTCTTTCTTTGGGCAGAGCGAACACCTGTCCAGACTGTTTCAAACCCACCAAAAACAAAGCGGTAAGCTTTCCCAGTTTTCCTATTTTGTGATTCCAGTCCTCCATGTTCCTGTCTCTCTCCACTATCTTTTAAAGAGGACCTATTATGCCCATTATCAAATTCTTGATTTGGTTTTGGGCTCTACTAGAATAGGGTTTCATGCTTGAATGTTCAAAAAACATTATTTTTCACATATTTGACATTGTTGCAGCACCTCTTTTCCCAGTCCGTCAGTAACACTCTGTTTAGTTCCTGTCTCTATGAAGCCCCTCCTTCAGAAAAGCACAATGTGCTCTGATTGGTCGGCTCGACCAGTGTGTTGTGATTGGTCAACTGCTTTGAGTGTGTTTGGGAATTGTCCCACCCCTTACCTTACTGCGAGTTTCAACACACTACTAACTAACTCAACCAGGCCCCGCCCCTTTATTCTGTGTATGAATTATTTAAATGAGGAATATTGTGACATGTTCATTTCCAGAGGAAAATTCAAGACTACAATGGAGACATTTCAGGGAGTTCAGAAACAGTGTTACTGATATAGAGAATAACTCCCTTTGGAGGGACTTTGTGCTTTGTAACTTTGCAGACCTTTTTCATGCTTAAACAGCAACATTACACACTGAGGGAAGTTGAATGTAAAAAAAAAAAAGCATAATAGGTCCTCTTTAAAATCAAAAGTGCCTATTTTAAATATGAAAGTACTGTAGTTGTATCCATCTTGGTCTCTGTCCCTCAGTCCATCTTCACCAGGATGGCGGTGGTTAAAGCTCTGGAGAAGATCTCTGATGAGAAGTTTAGCAGGTGAGTGTTTTCAGTTTTCATGCTCACATGAGACAGTTTTTGGTCCTTCTTTTTAAATGTTTGTTGTGTCGTGTGCAGGCATTATCCATGTCCACCAAAGAAACCAAACACTAGATGTACAGCGCTGGACACCACATGTCTCCACACATCTGTCTTTATAGCAGGTACATCCAAATAGTTACTAAACATTAGATTTCTATGTTGTTAGTGGAACTGTCAACTCAACCCATAATTTCAGTGTGATTTGTATTTATATATATGGAGTTGGTACAGGTTTTTTTAATGTTTTTGAAGTCTCCTCTGCTCACCAAGGCTTCATTTATTTGATTAAAAATACAGTAAAAACAGTAATATTGTGATATATTATTATAATTTAAAAATAATTGTTTTCTATTTGAATATATTGTAAAATGTATTCCTGTGAAAGCTGAATTTTCAGCATCATTACTCCAGTCTTCAGTGTCACATGATCCTTCAGAAATCATTCTAATATGATGAAACATTTAGAAACATTTATTATTATTATCAATGTTGAAAACAGTTCTGCTGCGTAATATTATTATTGATATATATTTTTTCAGGATTCTTTGATGAATAGAAAGTTAAAAAGAACAGCATTTGTTTGACATAAAAATTTGAATTAAAACATTGTAAATGTTTTTATTGTCACTTTTAATCAATTTAATACATCCTTGCTGAATAAAAGTATTATTTTCTTTAAAAAAAAAACCTTGTCTCTGCAGGTCGGTATAATAAGTTTTCTCGGGAGCTTCCGCAGACGCCGTGGGTGATCGATGGAGAGAGGCGGATGGACGGATCCGTGGAGGAGCTGATCGCCGCTCCTCTCCTGTCCTCGTTCAGAGCTGACGGTAAGCCTCTCTGTGTCCAGTCACCTCGCAACCTGGATATTCAGCCATCTCGAGACAGATCCCAAATTGTAGGCGACGTATATGTTGCTACCAAATTGGCACTGCGAACAGCACAGGTGTTCAGATTGATTTCAGACCGGCAAGTTTTACCGTTGAGTCTTTTTTTGTGTCTCTTTCATGTAGGTTTTAACTTCTCATCTTCAGGACGAGAAGACGTGGATGTGAGGACTCTGGGAAATGGTAAAACACACTTACTGCTTTCACACACTCTACATTTACACACTAATTTTTCCTTATGTGCTACAGAATTGAAGTTTGTGTCAAAGCGGTCATATATGTCTTGTTTCTGTGGTTTCTCAGGTCGACCGTTCGCTCTGGAGCTTCTGAACCCCCATAGAGCCAAATTCAACAGAACCGAGATCAAACAACTACAGGAGGTACAAGCGTTTTACTGCTCTTCAGTAATGTGTGTGAATATCTAGTGTTATTAGTAATATATTAGTAGCAGTCATGATTACTCATGCATTTCAGTTGTGTTTATACTTGCATTACATTAAAGTCTTTTGAAGCTGTATTTTACAGTTCTACCCTCACGGTGTGTCAATTCCTAATATTTTGTGGGAGGCTGAAAGTATAAATGGTCCCAAACTGAGATCATTCATTGTCAGTCAAATGGATATTGCTCACAAAAATGTCAAGATCATTTTCAAAACTGCAAGCTTTATGTCATTACTGGGAATAAGGTTGCACAGATTTTCATTAAACCTACTAATGTGAATTTTGACTCTTGTTCTCTCCTGTCCTGCAGACGATCAACCAATCATCTGACAAAATTAGAGTACGATACCTACAGATTGTTACCAGGTGCGTGTGTGTGTGTGTTGTATATAAGCACAAATATCCATTGAGAGTCAAAGATCTATGAAAAAAGTGTAATTTATACTGCTGGGCATTGACATACATTTCACAAGTTTATATCAATTAATTTGGATATATATCAGGTACGGTACATGCCTATTTTTCTCAAGGAAAAAAATTGCTCCGAACTAATACTGTAAATGACACAGGAAACCTTGTCAGTTGATACATACTATAATAAAAATTTATGATTGATATATAAAATAAAAAAAAATTTTTTGGTTCCCAGAAATTTTTTATAATGGTTTGTTTTTGGTTAGCCAGGAAAGTTTTCTTAACATTCCCAGAACGTTCGTTTTTGGTTTGTAGAAAGTTATTCTAGGGTTAATCTTATGTTCCCATAAAGTTAATATAACGTTCCTAGAACATTAATTTAAAGTTTGTTTTTGGTTATCCAGTAAAGTTTTCTTAACGTTATTATAACCTTAGTTTTTGGTTTGTAGAATGCTATTCTAAGGTTAATCTAACGTTCCCATAATGCTATAACGTTCCCAGAACATTAGTTTTTGGTTCCCAGACATTTTGTTAAGGTTTGTTTTTGGTTAGCAAGGAAAGTTTTCTTAACGTTATTATAACCTTAGTTTTTGGTTTGTATAACGTTATTCTAATGTTAAGAAGACATTCTTCTTTTGGTCCATAAACAAAAACTTTTCGATTAACATGTTCTCTTCAGTTAAGCGAGTCAAATCCCTTCGAAATCATATTTATTCTCATAACTATATTAATTTTAATTAATCATTCAATAAAGATGTCGATAAACGAATGAGTCAGTCAGCCAGTAAAACGAAATGACCGTTAATTTTTAAATTCCGCGAGCGCGCGTCTCATTGAAGACAGTTGTGGCGCGTGCTGGAAGCGCGTGCAGATCAGAGGCACGCAGTAAATGAAGATAGAAACAAACCAGCGTTTCTGTTATCATCACTATGCTTAAACCCTGGCTTAATATTATCATTCAAAACGCGTTTTGATTTATCTAATTTCTATATTTTATTAAATGCTGTATTAAATTAATTTCAGGGCTCTATCATTACACAAAATCATCTGTGACCTTTTAGTTGGAAAGACAGTTCATGTGGTTATAAAAATAACCTAAAAATAATCATTTGGGAAAGTTCTCCTTAAGTTATTTTTAGGTTATTTAAAAAAATAACCACCCTGCACTGTTCTGGGAACATTTTATGGTTGAAAAAAATAACCTAAAAATAACCATTAGGGAACGTTCTCAATAAGTTATTTTTAGGTTATTTAGACATAGCCACCATGCAACATTCTGGGAACGTTATTTTATGGTTAAAAAAAATATTCCCTAAAAAGAACATTCCTCTAACGTTAATATTTTGGTTCCCAAAAAATAACTAAACGGGAACCAAAAATTAACATTAGGGGAAAGTGCTGTGTTTGCTGGGAATATCAGTTAATCAAAATGAGAATCAAGAATTCGATCTTTTCAACCCAGCCCTAGTAATTTTGTGTTTATTTCTTCAGGGAAGCAACAAGCCGCATGAAAGAGGGTGAAGAGGAGAAGACTAAAACCTACAGCGCCCTCATCTGGACTCAGAAAGCCATCGACGACACTGATCTGGAATTCCTAGGAAACATTAAGGTCTTTCTGAGCTTTCTGATCTGTTTGAGCAGGACACATGAGAAGAGACATCCTGATGATTGTCTGTGTGTTTAGGATCTAAAGATTGCTCAGAAGACTCCGCTGAGAGTCCTGCATCGCCGGCCGCTGGCGGTCCGACAGAGACTCATCCACTCCATGAGTGCCGTTTACCTGGACACACACCACTTCACCTTGAAGCTGTGCACACAGGCCGGGACGTATCCTTACACAATTCACGTTCACATCTGTAGTTCTCATGTGCAAGCTAATGACAATTACAACAAAAAACATGTATCTACAGTACCGCTTCAATGTTTGGAATCATTAAGATATTTTAAGTCTCTTCTGCTCACAAAAAAATTAAAACATCCTCATGATTCCAAACTTTTGAATGATAGTGTACATCAAAGTCAGTGTTAAGAAAGAGCAAAAGATAATATGCCTGGATCTTCTTTTAAATGTTTTGCCATTGGTACTGATTTCCCTTCACGGACGTCACTGCAGTTACATTAAAGAGTTTGTGCACGGAGACTTCGGCCGCACTAAACCCAACCTCTGTGACCTCATGAAGACTGATGCTGATATTCTGGAGCTGGACGTCGAGGTGCGTTTTATTTAATATGCAGTATCACGAGTCACAGCTGATGTGGTTTGGATGATTGATGGAAATGTTTAGTAGCACTGCACGTTATCTCCAAAATCTCTAATATTCCTCCTTCCTGTCTGTGTGTTTTAGTCCGTAGACATCGACTGGCCTCCTGCTATTCCGGATTGACCTTTGGGATTTTGAGAACAGTTTTTGTATGTCAGGACTATATATTTCTGTCATACAGTTCTTTGTTAGTTTGATAGTCATTTGGTTAAATTAAAGCAAGCCCTAATGCATTGCACTATATGCTTTTTCCTTAATAAAACAGCCTAATTTTGTTTTTGTTTGTTATTGTCATGTTCCTCGTTTAACAGTCTACATTTGTTTTTGTTTTGCAATTTTCACAGAAAAAGAGTTTTTTGTTTTTCGAGTTTAAATGTACTATCCCCTGGTTTCACAGACAAGGCTTACGCTAGTCCTAGATTAAAATGCATGTTTGAGCTGTTTTAACTGAAAGTAACTTGGACTGACATATCTTAAAATATGTCAGTGTCATTGTTTTGTCTCAAGATGCACACCAGTGATGTTTTTTTCTAGGGTACATTCATAAAAACTACTTAAATACCCTAATTGAACTAAGGCCTAATCCTGGTTTAGGCTAAGCTCTGTCTGTGAATAGCCAACAATACATTGTATGGGTCAAAATGATCGATTTTTCTTTTATGCCAAAAATCATTAGGATATTAAGTAAAGATCATGTTTCATGAAGTTATTTTGTAAATTTCCTACTGTAAATATATCAAAAATTTTTTGTGCGTGGATATGCATTGCTAATGATTTCATTTGGACAACTTTTAAGGTGATTTTCTCAATATTTATTTATTTATTTATTTATTTATTTTATTTTTTTTGCACCCTCAGATTCCAGATTTTCAAATAGTTGTATCTCTGCCAAATATTGTCCTATTCTAACAAACCATACATCAAATGAAAAGCTTATTCAGCTTTCAGCTAATGTATAAATCTCAATTTAAACATGGACCCTTATGACTGGTTTTGTGGTCCAGGGTCACAAATATTAGGATTACAGTTGTAGCAAAATATAAACAAACACATGTTTAGGTTTCATTTACGTTTAACACATAAGAGTATATTTGTAGTCCCTTGCAGCTTCAGAAATAAGGCCAAACACATTATTGCTTTATAAAATGAATTTTTTAAAAGAATTAAAGGTAGGGTAGGCAAAGTTTTTGTTAAACTGGTTGAAACTTTCTTTACATCCTGATAGCAATCAATAACAGAAGTGTTCTAAATATTAAAAATGTACATATAACCTCTGTGGAAGTCTCAGGTCCAAAAAATGTTGAATTTGGTCTAAATACAATAATAAGATGTCCTACCTGCCATCAGCGCGTTCAACGAGTTGTAGACAGACTCCGAGCGCAAAAACGAACAGCAGCCGACTTTTACAGTTCCTCCTGAACCAAAACGAGTTTATGTTGCGTTCACGCCATGTCATAACCATAATTAAGATGGCAACCCGTGACGTTCTAACCGGAGCTGTTCATGTCCCCCAACTCGGATTTATGCGTTTCTATGGCAACACTATCAACACCGAAATTAATCTGCAGCAGTCGAGTGGTACAGGTAAGTGCTCTGAAAGTTGTTTACGCTCATTATTATTGTGTGCGCTTTAAGACATGAGGTAATTTAACGGCGTCTCTCGTCTCGTGACGCTCGTGTTTTGAGGGAGGCGTGGCTTTGGTGATGCTCTGAAGGGAGGGTGGGATCTCATGCTTTCAAAGCTAGCTAGCTTGCTATTGTTAGCCTCTCTGAAATTTCCTACCCTAGATTTAAAGTTTTGCTTGCACTTTTATTGCAGACTGCAAAGTAAAATTTTGTATAAGAGCATATACTCATATAAAATGTAAAAATATTTTAAATTTATAATTATTTAAGCTTCTCTTAAAAACTGTTAACTATTATCTTTAAAGGGGACCTATAATGCCCCCTTTACAAGAATTAATATAAGTTTCTGGTGTCCCCAGAATGTGTCTGTGAAGTTATAGCTCAAAATACCTATAGCTTGTCAAATTTGCCCCTATTTGGGTGCGAGCAAAAACACGCTGTTCTTGTGTGTGTCCCTTTACATTCAAATGAGCTGCTTTCCAGAAGAGGGTGGAGCTTTAACAGCTAATGCTTCGTTTGCTCAACAACAACAAAGCAGGAGAATCTCACGCAGCCAAAATGAGGATTGTCAGTAACAGTGTTCAGCATTACATTGTTCAAACCGGAGTCGGACACTGATGGAGAGACTCAGGAAGAAGTTACAATTTTAAGAATGAAACTGGATGTTTTTGAATTTATGTAGTTGCTGTGGAGTTGATTCAACTCATCGACTAGCATGTGCCGTCATGTTAATCTTTTGTGAAAATCCAGCGTTGAATTGACTCTCGTTTGTGAAGCAGTCTGGCGTAAAATGACAGCATGGCAACAACACTCTACCACAACAACTCACCCCCTTTGTTTGTGTTCTCGGGGGCAGGGTTTATGTAAATTTTAGTGTTTGTGATGTCACAAACCCAGGAAGAAGCTCGTTGTAGTCCCTACCAGCTGTGTGTTGTAGTCCTTAAACAGAATTCTTTAAAAGGAAATATCTCCCTTTGCATTGAACTTTGAGTGTCGTAGCTTTGCAGATGTTGTTTATGCTCAAACAGTAACATTACACACTAACTAAAGTTAAAAAAGTGAAATCATAATCAACCACCCCTTTAAAAAAATATATTGGGCCTAATTCCTTATATAGGAAAAAAAAGTATAGAGATGCAGCATTAAAACATCATGTAACTTAAATCTAGAAAAATAATACCACATGGACCAACTGGGAAATTTGAACATTTTAATATAACTTAAAATAAATACTACCAAATGGCAATGCAAGTCCACTACATGGCACTTGCCCTAGAGTTTTGGTATGAAACAAAACAGGCAAACGACTAAAGGAAAGGTATAAAAAATAATGAGGGAGAGAGAGCACTTAATAAACGCGGCTGACAGCGTCCTTCATCCCAACATACGAAAATAAATACAACTAAAATTACATCTATAGTACAAAAATACGCTGAAAAAAAAAACGAAAAAAAAAAAAACAAGAAAACAAAAACAAACTCAGTCATCGGAACATTAGAAAACCCAACGAGGATTTCCTGTCGTGAAAATAACAACTGAAACTTAAACGAACAATCACACACACTCATATCATTCGCTATGAAGAACCGCAATGAACAACGGCAGTTTCCAAAACGTTCACTGGATTGGGTACAAACAGGATGGGATTGAAACCAAAGCAACTCGTCGTTCCTCCAATGATTTTGTGTCATTTCAGGAAATATTTTTCAATTCATATATTGCCACACACAATAACCGTCACGCGCCTGTTGTCACAAACAGAAGGCATTGCATATGTACATCACACAGAGGAGGGGCAGCTCCGGGGTCAAGGGTCATTCACACTGGTATTGCATGGCTCAGTTGCACATATAATGAGTCTGTGTTCTGACTTGGTATTGATTCCAAACGCAGACATCACACGTCCATAAGATTTCCACAGCTATGAAGACAGTTCTCGATGCAAAAAAATAATCATAATGTAACAACAACGGTAAAAAGAGAGCGAAAGGTTTGTATTTACATCTTCTGGAATAGTCCAACATTAGGTTTTCTCTCTGTGTGGTGAGAAGTGAGGGTCAGTGGTTGATTGGTCTCTCTCTGTGCTGGTGAGAGAGACACACCTGTTGCTCTGTACAGTAGTGGTGAAACACCACCCAAAATGAGTCTTTACATGTTTGTCCTTGACGCTTCTCGGGTCTGGAGAGCGTAGAACGTTTAAAACTGTCCATTTCAGAGGTGAGCAGAGAAGGACAAAGTCATAAAAATCACATCTGGGCAGATTTCACCCCGTCGGTGGGTAGATTTATAGGTGAATCTCACGAAAAACATGTGCAGGTCATATTTCAGCCCAAAAATCTAAATAAAATAAATTATATGACAGGTTTTACAAAGAGAGTCTATTTTTTTTGGACCATTATGATTTTTTGCATTGTGACGTTATTTTTCTGACAATTATGCACCCGCAAATTCTCATTACCATAATGCAAAAAAACATCATTACCGTAATGCATCCAAATGTTTTATTTTGCAGTCGTTTTTTTTTTTGTTGATTTTTATTAGGGTAATTATCTAACTTTTTACTGCTTTACTATAAAAAATATTTTCTTATGTTTATTTGAATCAGCAAAGTCAGTACAATAATTAACAAAAAACATAAAAATACAGGTAACACTTTACAATAAGGTTCATTTGTTAACATTAGTTAACATGAACTAACAGTGAACAATTTATTTTTACAACATTTAATAATCTTTGTCAATGTTAGTTAATAAAAATGCAATTGTTTGTTCATGTTAGTTCACAGTGCATTAATGTTAACAAATACAACTTTAAATTTTAAAAATGTATTAGTAAATGGTGAAATTAACATTAAGACTAATAAATGCTGTAGTTTTATTGTTAATTGTTATTTCATGAAAACTTAATGTTAACAAATTAAACCGTACTGTAAAGTGTTACCAAAATACTTTTTTAAATTCTATTTAAATAATATTTAATATAATATTATGTATTTTATTATTACATTAAAATAATAATATTATACTATAATTTTTCTGTATTACGGTAATGAGAACATGGGAGGAAACTGTCATGAAAATAACGTCGCATTGCAAAAACATGCTAGTGATGCTTAAAATATTTGTCTTCATGCAAAATATAATTTTTTGTCTTCATGATTTTGCAGTGAAATATGACACAGACATGTTCTTGACGGTTTCATGAGATTCACACTTGTGCTCTGAATTGCCTGAGAGACCTTTACAGTAACGGCAGTTTGTTATATGGTAGTGTTTGAACTGAAACCTTCATATCAGAGCATGTGGATAAAAACTATAAAGAAAATATGCAAATATTAACACTAGTGTCCTCTGACACACTTTTACCCACTTTCTTAGAATTCATTTTTACCAAAAGTGAGAAACAAAACTCTTCAACGCCTCAGACAGAGGATGTGTGTGTGTGTGTGTGTGTGTGTGTGTGTGTGTGTGTGTGTGTGTGTGTGTGTTAAAAATCAGAAACAAAATTAAATTTGTGAGCCTCACAGGAACAGATCTACTGCTGCATCTAATAACCCCAACTACATGTCTGTCTGTCTGTCTGATGAGATCCACACACATAAGGCAACATTTTTGGTTTGTTCCCCACAACGGCTCTTTCAAACAAGTGCAAAAAAAAAAAAAAAAAAAATGCTCCAGGTCTTCAACAATACTGATCATATTTTCCCAAAAAACACTGTCCATGATCTGTAAACAACAAGCTGAAAGTGTACAAGACTTTTTAAATGTGGGTCGACTAGCTCAAGTCTCACCCAACTGTGCAAAACCCCTTTAAAGTCCCACATAAAATTAAAAAAAAAATGAACAGAAAGCAACAAAAACGACTCGCTATGACTATCGGTAATTAAACGGAGGGGGAGAGAGAGGGGGGCTCTTTCTAGCATGGCTACGCAGGGCTCCTTAAATGGCGGCATTTGATGACATCACTCCCGCCCACTGGCCGAATATGAGAATTGTGGGAAATGTGGTCTCCGTTCGCTATCGGCCGAGTCCATCCCGTCCTCGTCATCTGCAGGAGAGGAAGAGAGAAACGTTACACACTGACGGCCGAATGAAAGCGATAAGTGCTATGCAGATTTTCACAGCGATACGCTTGGTGCTTGATGGAAAAGCACGGCTCTTTCATTGTGTACCGAATGTAGCTTCCTCTTCCTGTGCCACGAGGAGCCAGTCTACAGGAAAAGAGAGAAAGGGAGGGAAAACGGCGCACTCACATTTCTCTGGAGGGGTGATGGTGATGGTCTGCGCCGTGAACTCCTCGTCAAAATACCTGGTGTCAGTTTCAGATGATACCTGGGGCATGAACGGTGGTACCAGCTGGACAAGAGATGTGACGGAGAAAAAAAAAAAGCAGCTTATTATACATAATCATGTATGAATTAATGAATCTTTAACCCTTTAAGCCCTGAAGGCATTTTTAGAGTTGTTTTTTCTGAGTGACATACACAAAAGTAAAGACTCCAAAACTATAGCAAAGAGAATCAAAATGTAGTATCATTTTATAGAAAACTTTTTACATTTTTAGAAAAAAAAAATTCATTACATTTGGACATTCTCATGCTGAGAAACTGCTGATAAAAGACAAATATATAATTCTTTATTATAATTTGACATATCTTTTTTATTTGACATGCAATATAACTCAGGAAAGAAATAAGGTAGGAGGACAATTTTTTTGGTGAAGTTCCCCTGCATGTGAGCTGCATCTGGATCAAATTTTGTGGAGATAGCATAAAGTAATCAAAAGTTACAACATTTGGAACCAAGGTAACCTTTTTATTTAGCCCTTTGATGCCCCCTAATGGGTATTTTTAAAATCGTTACTCCATGAGGAATATCTTGTGATCGACATAACGGATTATGCTGGTTTTGGACTCGTTTACAATCGGGAGCATCCACTGTAAGTAATGATGTGACATTTTCTACAATCTATACATGTTTCATGAAGTTATAATCGAAACGCCACATTAAAGCTACATTTGATTTTACATATCTATGTGTGCCTGTGGGGTTGTGTCGTATCTCGTGATTGACGCATTGGATTATGTTGATTTTAATCATGAGAATCTGCTTTAAATAATGATGTGCTATTTCCCACAATCGGAGGATGTTTCTTGATGTTACGAGTGAAAACGTGACATAAATGCCGCATCCGTATATCATTTACATATGGATCTTGCGAGGGTTCACGTACAAAAACTCGCTCATGTTTAGTCAAAGCCCAAAACTAGACCTTTCAAATGACATATGACACATGACTATCTGAGCTGTATGAGGTTTTTGACACATTGCAGAACATAGTACAAAAAAAATGCATAAATTATGAAAACCTTTTTTAATTATCAGCCAAATAACTCAGCACTACTTAGGAGTTATTCAGATTGGCTGCATTCATTGTTACGTTCAGCCTCTAAGCTTTCAAATGACACCTATTTTGTGTTGATCAAGGCAGTAGCTTTGAAAAATATGATTATTATTCTTTTCGTAGATAGGTGGCGCCAGCGGGCAGTAACACTCCGGTTTAGAGGGACTACTCAGCACTCATGTATAGAAAGTTCAAAAGAACAGCATTTATTTGATATAGAAATAATTTGTAACACTATACATGTCTTTTACTGTCACTTTTGATCAATTTAATGCATCCTTGATTAATAAAAGTATTAATTTCTTTTAAAAAAAAACCCTTTTAAATGGCAGTGAACAAGTCACGTTTCTGCTTTTAAACCCTCCATTATGTCTCGCCCCATAGATTTCCATTGCAAGTGCACTTGTACCTTTTTGTCATAGACGTCCTGCCAGTCCAGCGCTGTGAAGAAACTGTGTCTCATGATTTCCTTAGCATCATCCGGACCTCCTCCGAGCCTTCAGAGAATAAACCGCACATTAATATTCATTCAGGTCTCACATGATACACAAACAGATTAAGTCTGGTGCTGTCATATTGAAATGATGATGATTTCAACTCCTTAATGCCAATAACTGTTAGTAGAAACATTACAAACACACCCAGAAAGGCTTTGGATCCCACACTGACCTCTTATTAGGGTCTTTGATGAGTAATCCAGACAGTAAAGACTTGGCGTCTGCAGAGAGGGTTCTGGGAAACTTTATCTCCTCCATCAGAATCAGTTCAAACAGCTTCTCATGGTCCTGAAGAGAGATGCACGTCAGCATATACAAGAGAAATGATGTGTTGTTGTATGTTGTTAAGGTTACAGTGAGTCATACTGTACCTGATTATAAAATGGAAGGCGTCCACACATCATCTCATACATAACAACTCCCAGACCCCACCAGTCCACGGCTCTCCCGTAATCATTGTCCTCCAATACCTGATCAATACAATCACATTACACTGATCAATCCTACAAAACAACAACACATTATGCTCGAACACCTCATCCTGAAACAGTCTCATTATGTTCAAATGACTGATCAATAATGAAAAAAAAAAACACTTTAATATTACCAGATACTTTCATATCTTCAGATTATCACTCCCCTGCATGCTCATATTAACAATAAAAGTGATCTGATAACTAATCATTATAATTTATCCTCCCACACATGATCCATACTCAATAACATACCTGATTAACAACCACATCACATTATTATCGAATACCTCAGCAATAATCACATTAATATCTTCCAATTCTTCATTAATAATTATATTAGCCTCAATAACTGATCAAAAACAAATTAATCTTCATTAATAATTATATTAGCCTCAATAACGATCAAAAACATAATATCTAACAATTCTTCATAAATTATTATATTATCCTCCAATAACCTTCATAAATGATTATATTAGCATCAATAACTGACCAATAATCGCATTCATATCTTCATTAATAATTATTATATTAGCCTCCAATAACAATCAAAAACACATTAATATCTTTCAGATCTTCATAATTATTTTAGCATCAATAACTGATCAATAATCACATTAATATCTTCCAGTTATTCATTAATAATTATATTAGTCTCAATAACTGATCAAAAACACATTAATATCTTCATTAATAATTATATTAGCCTCAATAACAATCAAAAACACATTAATAATTATATTATCCTCCAATAACTAATCAAAAACACATTAATATCTTCCAATTCTTCATTAATAATTATATTAGCCTCAATAACTGATCAAAAACACATTAATCTTCATTAATAATTACATTAGCCTTAATACCGATCAAAAAAACATTAATATCTAACAATTATTATATTATCCTCCAATAACCAATCAAAAGCACATTAATATCTTCCAATTCCTTATTAATAATTATATTAGCCTCAATAACGGATTAAAAACACAATTTCTTCCAATTCTTCATTAATAATTATATTAGCTTCCAATAACCGATCAGAAACGCATTAATATCTTCCGATTCCTTATGAATAATCACATTATCCTCCAATAACTGATCAAAAACCAATATTGGACATTATCTTAATATCTGATCCATGACCAGTCATATTATCCTCTGATATCTGATCAATAATCAAGTTATATTACTCTCTGATGGCTGATCCAGAAACAATTACACTATCTTTCAAAACCCAATCAATAATGCCCCCCTCTCCCTCCCCTAATACTACTATCAATAGTCAATCATTACTGCGGCATCAATGTTTATGTCCATTTCTGAGGTCATCCAACCCAGATAAATGACTCAAATGATGGAAAAACAGCCTGACATATGATTACATCACACAGTTTTGATCATGACATCGGCATTAACATGAGTCACAAGTGTTACAGCCTCCATATGCAACAGCATTGTTTATGGTAAATGCTGTACTCTTAATTCATTATTAAAGTGGAGCTTAAACAGCAATGAAAACGGCCAGCAGGTCACTGTTACGTTTCCTGTCTGATCACTCTATTTTTACCCATGAGCTGCTCAGTCTTGTCTACAGCCTGCTGTTTGTCTATTTCTGTACGGACGTTAAAAAGCACAGCTAATGTGTGACCCTGTTCCTGCTAACCTGTTCCGGCTGTGACAGACGGAGATTAAACAGTCATCTATATTAAATTTACCACGGTACAGAGGGCTTCCTGTGCTGAGTTTAAAGAGATAAAACAACGTTCCTGACACGTTTGTGTCCCGTACCTCAGGGGCCAGATACTCCGGAGTCCCGCAGAACGTTTTCATGGTAGCGGCGTCTGTGATGCCCTCCTTACACAGGCCGAAATCAGTGATCTTTATGTGACCGTCCTTATCCAACATCAAGTTTTCCAGCTGAAAAAAAAAATACAAGCAAATGGTTTTATCATCTTGCGTTCAGCTAATAATGCTAAGGTTTACAGGATAAAAACTAGTCTGTGTTTTGCTCACCTTCAGGTCACGGTAAACAATCTTTGCAGAGTGCAAGTAATCCAGCGCAGAAACGATCTCAGCGCCGTAGAAACGGGTTCTATCCTCGGAAAACACGCGTTCTCTCGACAAATGAAAAAACAACTGCAACAACAATAAAGAAAAAGAATATTCAGAAATCTAAATGTGCATCACACGAACATACATAAAGAATGAACATTTGAAATAAAGCAAGAAAGATAACAATTCAAAAGAAAAAAGGCTGAATGTTGTAAAGAAGGATTTTACATTTGAAAATCTTTAGAAGAAAGTTCAGAAGTTGCAGAGAAAGTTCAAAAGAAGGTTTAGAAGGTTGAAAGGAAATGTTTGAAAGAAACATCAAAAGTTGGAAAGATAAAAGTTTGAAAATATTTGAAAGGCAATTTGAAATGTAGAAAGAAAAACAAAAATTTTGAAAGACAATTAAAAAAAAATAATTTCAAAAATGTTCAGAAAGAAGTTCAAAATTTGGAAAGTTCAAAAGTTTTAAAAATTTGAAAGCTGGAAGAAATTTTGTAAATAGTTTGAATGTTTAAATTTTTTTTGAAGAAGTTCAAAGATTAGAGAGAAAGTTCAAAAGAAGGTTTAAAAGAATGATCCAGAAGTTCAAAAGGACAGACGTTTGACAGAAAGAACAAACGTTTGTAAGTTTGAAAATGTTCCAAAGGAAGTTTGAAATTTGGATAAAGATAAAAAGAAAATCCAAAATTTGAGGAAGAAAAAAAAAAAAAAAAAAAAGGTTTGTAAGTTTGAGAAGGTTCGGAAAGAAGTTTGACGTATGGAAAGAAAAGTTCAAAAGAAAGTCTAAAAGTTTGTAAGAAAATTTTAAAGAAAGTTTGAAAGCCAGAAAGGAATTTTGTAAGCATTAAAATGTTTAAAATAAAGTTCCAAGGCTAGAGAGAAAGTTAAAAGAAATTTAACTTTTGAGCTTTATGTGAACTTTCTCTCTAAACTTTGAAGTTCTAAAAATGTAAAAGAAAGTTTAAAATAAATGAAAACATATACCTCTCCTCCATTCACATACTCCATAACAAAACATAAACGGTCCTTCGTCTGAAATGAGTACTTCAGCGACTGCAGGTAAGACAAAACAACGAATAATTAGCATTGTTTATTTTAAATGTCTTTTAAACAAGGTCTGCTTATTTAAATATCTGAGGAGAGTGTGATTATATATCTCATGTTACAGCATCACTCACAGTTAGAAACGGATGCCTCGTGTTCTTCAGAACTCTGCTCTCCGTGAGCGTGTGAGCCACTTCATCCTGAAGAAAGAAAGAGAGATGTTGATTTTCCCATCGTTTCTCAGTTCAGTCTGTTCTCAGAGCAGCAGGTCTCGTACCTTGGCAATAATAACCTCCTTTTTCAGGATCTTCATTGCATAATATGTGCCGCTGGCTTTCTCTCGCACTAGAATCACCTTCCCAAACGTGCCTTTCCCCAGCAGCTTCAGATAGTCAAAGTCATTCATTGTCTGTCCGAGAAGAGAGAGACTGTTAGAATGACCACATGCACTTTAAACCAGGTTGGTCCACCAGCCTGCCACCATCTCTCTAACCTTTCGTTTGTGATGACTGGTTGACGTGTCCATCTCCTCCTCATTGACGTTTTCGATCTGAGAGATGGGGCTACACAGGATTCCTTCCTCTTCCTGTTTGGCCAGCTTGTCCGCCACCATCTGAATGGCCTCGACCCACTCATCCCTTGTTACCAAGGAAACAAATGAGCAATCAGTTGTGATAAAGCGATATATCGGCCAGGCCGATTAATCAGCTGATATCTGACCATACTGAGATTAACTGTGAAAAGTGTTGGTTCCTAATTGCAATTTTTTTTTTTTTTTACCACTATCTGAACCTTAAAACAAGATCAATTTCCTTGAGAACCAAGATAAGCCTTGTTTTCAGAGAATCATCTTGAATTAATTTTACTTTTCATATGCAATTTTATTGGCAAGTAGTTCTTTTCTTATTTTAACATAATAATGAAAGTGTTTTTATTTTTGAGTGAACTATACCTTTACGTCTTCATACACTATTGTTGAGTTTGGGGTCTTTAAGATTTTTTTTTATTGTTTTTGAAAAAATCTCTTCTGCTCATCAAGGCTGCATTTATTTGATCAAAGTTGCAGTAAAAAAGTAATATATTTATTTATTTTTAATATTATTACAATTTGAAATAACTGTTTTCTATTTGAATATATTTTACTCTGGACCACAAAACTGGTCATAAGGGTCATTTTTTGAAGTTTATACATCATCTGAATAAATAAACTTTTCATTGATGTATGGTTTGTTAGGATAGGACTATATTTGGCTGAGATACAACTATTTGAAAATCTGGAATCTGAGAGTGCAAAAAAAAAAAATCTAAATATTGAGGAAATCACTTTTAAAGTTGTCCAAATGAAGTCCTTAGCAATGCATATCTACTCACAAAAATAAATTTTTGATATATTTACGGTAGGAAATTTACAAAATATCTTCATGGAACATGATCTTTACTTAATACCCTAATGATTTTTGGCATGAAAGAAAATCTATAATTTTGACCCATACAATGTATTGTTGGCTATTGCTACAAATATAGCCATGCGACTTATGACTGATTTTGTGGTCCAGGGTCACATATTGTAAAATGTAATTTATTGCTGAATTTTCAGCATCATTACTCCAGTCTTCAGTGTCACGTGATCCTTCAGAAATCATTCTAATATGATGATTTGTAGATTTTAAGAAACATTTCTGATTATTATCAATAGCTATGTTTACTAATAATTTAATTTAACTTGTGCACAAAATTGGAATGCCGCATAAAACATTTGTGAATAAAGAACCGTTTCCATCCCATGTGTTCAAGAGAACAAAATCATCACTTCCTGGGAAATTAGCGCAGGATATCTATTAAAAATGGAAGTTGCTGCAATCAGGCTCTTTTATTCTACATCAAATGAACTGCGTCTCAGAGCGCGCAGAAGAAACAATAAACGCTGTCATGTTCTTGTGCGTTCAGATACTTGATGTTTTGGGAACACAAACATGTGAGACACTTCTGGGAAGGATTAAAACCAAATCATTCTGATGACAGACTTTGGCTCAGGCGTTTCAGAATCACCAAACCAACATTTGAGATGCTGTGATGCGATTGGTCCACTAATTAGTCCAGTTATCCAATCACATCTGTTGAGGCAAAGTCACATGAGTTTTTTGTTGCACACTGAGGGATTTATTCAGTAGGCTAAATGTGTTTCCATCGCAGATTATGCGCATGTCTTCTGATCAGATAAATGTATGCACATCTTGGCATTTCCATTTTTTTTTTTTGCGATATCCCAAAATGTGCATAAAAAAAACGGTGGATGGAAACATGGCTAATGTTGAAAACAGTTGTTTCTTGGTGGAATATTTTGGTGGAAAAGTTAAAAAGAACATTATTTGAGATTGAAATATTTTGTAACATTATAAATGTTTTTAATCTCACTTTTGATCAATTTAATGAGTCCTTGCTGAATAAAAGTATTGAATTCTTTAAAAAAAGGGGCGGGGGGAAAGACCCTAAACTTCCGAACTGTAGTGTTTTAAATGTGTTTGTTCAGGACGTGTCGTACCTCTCGTCAGGCGAGTCCACATGGAAGGTGCGCTCGATCACAGTGGTCCACTGCAGACACCTGATGATGAAGGTGTTGGGCTTCGGTCTCTCCGTCTTCATCAGCTGACACTCTGACGAGTGAGAGGAGGAAAGATGTTTATGTGGAATAACGACGTCATCATCTCATGCTGATGACATCAGCACGTGATGCTCTAATCGAATCAGTTTGTTTTGAATGATCTGAGTCATGGATCTGGAGAACAGTACAATGATCTAGAGGGGTTTGCCAAAAACACGACACACTGATTTCACAAATTAAAAATATTAAGGGAAAATAAACATAAAAAATTAAATAAATAGCTAGCTAAATAAATAAATAAGTTAATTAATTAATTAATTAATTAAAAAATAATCTAAAAATAAATAATTTTTGTTTGTTTAATCATGCATTATTTAATTTATTTTATTCTTTATAGAGAATACACACAATGAAAACTAAAGTAAACATTTTCCAGATAATATTTTACACATCTTTATAATTTTTTTTAATATTTCACAGTATAAATGGGTCATTATAAAGTACATATATTTCATATATCCCTCGCAAGTGGATTCTCATGTCTGGGGATTGTGTCACCTGAACATTGAAAGACATGCATGGTCTAAAAGCCATAAAACCTTTTGATACCATTTAATTAAGTCTGATAATGAGAGAGACTCACTGGCGACAGAGAAGTTGTTGAGCGGATACGCCAAATCAGCATCTTGTGGCTTCTCTTTATATCCAATAAACGACCCATCCGTCTTTAACAGGAAGTACCGCGGCCTCCAGTTCTTGATGTATTCACCTGTAGAACCAATAAAAATGATCAAGCACACAGAAAAACAATGAACATGTATGTGAAAACATGACATATTCACAGACACGGCAGTATAACAACAATAATGAAGGATATATATATCAACTCCCATCAAGACTTCAATGCACCGGTTATTTCTCACCTCTCTTCTGCACCCATCCCTCTTTCACCACGTTCTGGTCGTTCATGTTGGCTCCGAGGTCAGAGTTCAAGGGTCAGTCCAGTGCTCGACTTCCTGCTTGTGGTTGTGTCCTGTTCCCTCGCTCTCCCGTACGCCCGTCTCGCTCTGCTCTCCTGTTCTCTCACACTCTTCCTCTCACTTTCTCTGCCACGTTGTGATGTAACGTCTCAGCCTCCTCCTTCACTTTCACTCTCTCTCTCGCGACCCTTCAAACACTCCAACGGTGACTCAGCCTGGAAGGAAACAACAAAACAGAGAAAACACACACACACACGGGTCATTCTCTTCCGCTTCTCCCCCTCTCCCACACACACACACTTCCATGTGAAATAAAGTCATTGTTAGGAGCAGGGAAACATTTCCCGCCCCTTCCCGTGGCCTTCTCTTCCTCTCTCACACTGGATGCTGATGCGATGTGTGCCTCTTCTCTGAACTGAGACACTTTAGAACCTTAGAATTAATCTTAGAACCACAAATGCAGAATCTTAAAACCAGCACCTTTAAATGTTACAACCAATCAAATAAATCTACAATGAACCCAACGACATTAGAACCAATACTGGAACCTCAGAATCAGTCTTAGAACTCAATTAACATAAGAGCTTCAGAATGTAATTCATAAAGAACTTACTGTAGAACCCCATAATAAATCAATATCACAACCTCAAATCATCTCAGAATCAACTGATGAACCTTATTGAATGATAAAATAAATATTAGAACCCTATAAGAAATAGAAACCATATAATTACTATTTGAATTTTACAATAAATAGAACTCAAATTCAAATAGAATCAACATTAAAGTCATCTGAGATTCCACTTAAAAACTATGAATCAATCACAGAATCTTACATCCTTAGAATAAATTGTATAATCTTGGAAATCAAGAATCAACCAACCAACCTGACATTTATCTTAAAATTAAACTTGGAACTTAAAGTGATAGTTCACCCAAAAATGGAAATTCTGTCATCATTTACTCCCCCTCAAGTTGTTATAAACCTGTATAAATTACCATTAGTAAAAAAAAATATACTATGGTAGTCAATGGGGGGCGAGATCTTCTTGGTTACAAACATTCTTCCAAATATCTTCCTTTGTGTTCCGCAGGACAAAGAAATTCATACAGGTTTGGAACTACTTGAGGGTGAGTAAATGATGACAGAATTTTCATTTTTGGGTGAACTATCACTTTAATCTTAAAACTTTGTCATTTTTTTTAGCATCATCTTGGAATCGAACATAGAACCTTTAAAATCAACCTTAAAATCTCAGGATCACCATTACAACCTCAGACTCAACCTTGGATTTCTACAATCGAACTTAGAACCTTAAAATGAACATAATAACCTCAGAATCTGTCTTAGAATCAACCCAAGAACCTGCAAATCAAAATAAGAATCGTACAATCAATTTTAGAAACCCATAATGAACAATGGGACATTTTAATCAACATCTAAACCTCATAATGAATCATCAGAATCAGCTGTTGAATCTCAGAATGATAAAATATTAGAAATATTTTTTTGAAACAGAAACCATAGAATCAAACTAGACTTCTATAATTCAACAATACAATCAGAATTTTACAATAAACAGAACTCACTTTCAGTAAAGAATCAAAGAGTAAAATCATCTTAGAATCAAACTAAACAATGAATCAGTCTCAGAATCAACCATTTCACTTCACTTCTAAATCAGCCTTGCAACTCAGGATACGTTTGCATGCCAACAATGTACTAAAAACTGAAGTTTTTTCTTTGCGTTTTTCGTGTACAGAAGTCAACGTTGTCAGAACGATCCCCGATCCGTTCACACGGATCCAAGAAAACGACTAAAACCGCTGTATTATTCATACCAGGCCAGTAGTTGCCAATGAGCGATGTTTGTAAAGAAACACTACGTGCCTATAGACCCCTAAAATCAAATTTGAAAAACGTAGAACTTAATTTTTTATTTTAGAATCAAACATAGAACAGTCAAACTCTCAGAATCAGCCTTATAATCAACATATGGACCTTGGAATCAACCTCAGAATCTCAGAACACTAGAAGCAATCCTTACAATGTCTCACGCTTGTTTGTTGCTTGCTTGTTTCTAATAACAAAGTAAATCTGGAGCATATGGGAACACAGGCACCTCACACTCTTTTTATATTTAAACATCTCTGCATCTAGTTGCTGCTGTAAACTCATGCACTTTCCATAATCCACAAGTTAACTCCCCTTTATTAAATGAACAGTGCATGAAATCACACTATGCCATGAAGAAACAGGCGCAGCATCATCACATGTGTGACACCTGCCCCAGTAACATTACACATGCATTCAAGATGGCAAGAAAAGAATAATTCACACATGGCGTTTGGACATGATGCATGACATTTTTAGAATCAGTTTATTTTGATTATCTTTCTATAAAGGTTTTGATGTTCTCTGAGGTTTTGATCACTAAAATACTTTCCTTGCACCCAAAATATTTTTGAGGCTATACTGTTTGATCATTATTCTTTACAAACAAATCATTTTTTATTTAAAATATCAAGACATTTTCATATTGTTTCTCCTAAACTAACCGTACTATTTCATAAAAAGGTCAAATGTGATATCAGTCATGAAGGTCTAAAGCGGCCCTCTGTTTTATGTTTTTATTGTCACATGACAACAAAATGGCTTCCTGCACATTGATTACATCACAAATTTTGTTTTCTTCTTCTTCTTCAAAAAAGAAAGAAATTATAATAAAATATTACAATACATTTTTTTTTCCTAAGGCTTTTTTTTTTCTCCCAGTTTCACCACAAAGACCTCTTTGATTTCAAGTCCCACAAAAGTATAACATCAAACGACTTTAAAATCTGAAAATGAAAACATATTCTTCACAGATGAGGCTCGTTTTGACTTGTATTTAAATAAAATGAATGAATAATTCATGTTGTTAAGATAAATGAGATGTCTAAACAACAGAAGCCACCCAAACCAATGTCAACAAAAACAATGGCGGACACGGTTGGGCATCACACACACACACACACACACACACACACACGGATGTGACAGCAATTAACATGACAAATCACAATAAACACAATGAAGCAGCGGCTTTTGTGTCATATTGAGCTGCTGTTATATAATCCATCGCCATGATAATAAATACAGCAGACTGACAGCTCGCCATGAACAAGAACAAACGTGCCTATGAACATATATGAGTGTCTGTGCAAAAACACTGCTGTGTGATAACAATACAAACACACATTTAGGCTGAAGGATGTGAAATGTGCGCGCTCTTGTTTTCTATTTGGCCGAAATGCGTAAAATGGTGGACGCGCATCAATAATAACACGCAGGATGCTATTTAAATGTGATTGTAATGAAATATCAGAGCGATTTATATCAAAATAGTTCGCGATATATAAATAAGCTCTTCGTGTGTCCAACAGCATCACGGGGAAGGCCGAGGAGCATCCCCGCCCGGCGGCCAGTGATGCTCCAGCGCGGATGCTCGGCCTTGTCCGTGATGCTGCTCGGTGATGGAGGAAAAATAAACAACACGAACCACGCAATACCTGGCAGACGCTCCGCCAGACGGTGGGATCGGTTCCACGCCAGCCCGGTGTGAGACAAACCCAAACCCGCACGCAGATGATGCTGCCGCCGCTGGTCGGTCATGAGGAAAACGGAGGCACGCGCGCCCGTGAAGTGGCCATCATCTTCGTTACACCGGTGAACCGAATGACCCTGGATGAATGGCGTAACCCAATGCAGAAAGCGCGGTGACGGCGCACCCCGTCTCCTGCACTCGAATTTGCCCGAATTCTACTATGGCGAAGGCCTGCTTCTTAATTTTCATGAGATAAGCGTCGCCATTGGATGGTTAGCAGGCAACGTCAGTGACAACTCATAAATATTCAGATTATAAGCTTTCCACATTGGAAGAACTTCGGCGAGAGCTGAATAATATCCAAAATACATGCATGTTTATTATTCAAATTTTATGCATATTGACATAAACAATACCAAGAACTGTTCAACATTTTATTAAGTAATATTGTGAAAACAATACAATAAATGTAGAAATAGAAAAGGTGCCATAAAAAAGAAAAGGTGGTGCTTCACTTATGTGTCAATATTGTATTAATAAAAATAATATAAGATAAAGAAATATTATAAACATGAAAAAAAGAAAAGAAAATGGTTTGTAGCCAGAGCATTTGGTTTTATTCAAAAGAAACATGCTTAAAATATTAATTATTGTATAATATACGCTTTCTCTTTTTCTACCCCATGGACATTGAAATATATCACTATAGGAACATAAGCTTCAGAACTGTAAGGCTTATTAATATTAAAAACTGAGAATTTCGCCATTGAAATGTTACCAAATGGCTGTCGGAGCTAATTAATATTCATAACCAAACCCTTTCCTATTGGGAGGTTGGAAAGAAACGTCAGCCTGAGTTTATTATAATGAGCTGAGCCTTCGCAATAGTAGGATTCGTAATTTGTCTCCAGCACCAGCCATTCAGCCGCTGCCAGTGGGACGGAGGAGGAAACCTCTCGACGTCACACCGGGAGCCGTTTTCACCGGACGCTCCCCCCGTCCTTCTCCTGCTCTTCCTGGCTTTGTCGCTCGCCAGGCTTTTGTTGGTCTCGCTATATATGAATGATAAATGCTTTATGTACCTACCACCAACCGAAAAGAAACCTCATGTAGCACCAGAACTCACTTATTATGCCTCATATGATAAAGACAATAATAAATGCGCCAGCTACAGTGAGTTTCCCCGCCTCTATCCCGGGACAGACTGAAGATTTGGGGCCCTTTGTCTTATTTAATGAATGCAGAAATGCATACAGAAAACAAAGGACATGGACGAATAATAATAATATTACTAAGACTAAAACTGCTCTTTGAATAACCACCACTAATCGGTTAAAGTCACAAACTTGGGGATTATTTCCATAAACTATTCCATATATCTTTTGCTTAGAACTACACGTGTAGTGCATAGTTTATGAGGACTTCACATACAAAGTTGCAGGATTGTCTCCCTCTAGTGTTCAACACATAAAACTGAAGCCTCGGATTAAACAGAAAGATCAAGGCTGCTTTTCCAAAACAGAAACTCCACTTACTTTATTTATTTATTAGTTTACATTCAAATTTTAAAAATACATTTAAATGATATTAAATTACTAAAAATCAATCTAAGTTATTTTTTTATTATTAATTATTCATCTAGATTAATTTTTATTAATAGTTTAGAAGCTTACATTTAACATACAAATAAATCAAATAAACTATTGTAATAAAATTATTATTAAAAGAAATAAATGATAATTATTCAATTATTAAAATATTTTTAATTATTATAAAAATAATTTTAAGAAATATAAACAAAAGTATGGTCATGAAAAGGCACCATTCATACCATGCATTCATTTTTAGTTAATTATCACATTTAGTACACCAAAAAAGAGAAAAAGATCTTGAAAAAGACATTGAGTACTGAAATTCAGATCCTGACTCCAGAGTTTATTCACAATTATGGATGTATCAGTTATGTTACAATGAAAGGATTTTAAGATATGTTGGTATAGTCTCTGATGTTATTGAAAAATAGTAATAGCACTATAAATTATAAAAGTACATGCAAACGTATTATTATACACTTTAAAAAATGCTGGGTTAAAAATAACCCAAGTTAAATATGGACAACCCAGCGATTGGCTTGTTTTAACCCAGCGGTCGGGTTGATTTAACCCAGCGATTGGGTTAAATGTTTGACCCAACCTGCTGGGTAGTTTTATTTATCTCAACCATTGTTTAAAAATTACTATATTGCTCACTTAAAATGAACCCAAAATACGTTGGGTTGTTTTTAACCCAGCATTTTTTAGAGTAGTATTCCTTTGCAAAGTCTAATTCTATAAAACTTAATAGCTCTTAATCGGTTTGCTCTTAGCAGTTGCTTTTGTTTCCTTCCAGATCAGAGACAGCTTGTAAGATTACAGACCAAGAGCTTCTAGATTAGTGTGAATTTCAGCCCAATGGAGATTATGCACCGTTAAACCAGACCCAGAACACAACACATCCTGACCACTGTGATCTGTCTAGAATGGATATCAGTGTCTCTGTGCTCCGGCCTGTGTCAGATTTCTGTGCTCGGGTAACAGAAGCGCTGCTGTCCATTACTCTCATAAGGACGCTGACTTTCAGCCATGCAAAGTGTGAATGAATTTACACGCTGACTGAAAACAAGCAGGTAAGGTTTGTCTTTCAAAACAGGTTTCATTTTGTTTTCAGAAGAAGATTTCTCATTTGAATGTGTGATTTGGTTGTGACCTGTAAACAAGACTCTCAGCAGTGACTCACTCTACAAAAACAACAAGACACAAGGAGCCGCAGCAGAAACTGAATATAAAGCTGAAAACCATTTGTGAAGATCCATTTATAATTCTATTTTTGGAGCTGCATAACAGTGTTCATCATCAACATTTTATTTCGATGTTATCCTGTTGAAAAATAAAACAACAGTTCAATCCAGCCTAAACCGGTTTTCTCCTGTCTGACCAGCTAACTACCCAAAACCTCTCTGAATCAGGTTGAGAGACTAACAAACCAGCTTAGGCTTGGTTAAGCTGTTGTTGTCTTATGGTTTAAAACACAAGCCATTGTGTTCCCTATATAGGCTCCATTATATTTATGTATGTTTCCCATTAATGAGCATGTAAGATTTAACCGAAACCCAGTTTTAATTATGTTATTGTGCAGGATGGCTGGGTCAGGAATTGCTCTGAGGTTGCATGAATTTAAGGAAAGTCAGGACACCCAACATCAACCAACACATGTGTGAGTATAAATGAGTTTAAAAAGTCTTTGACTGATAATAACTCAAAATAAAAGCGTTTAGTTCCAGTTGTGGATGTTAAATGGGTAATAAAGTGTGCTGAACATCCTTAAATTAAGCTATTCACACTTGTAAACATGCTGTGATACTGCTTTCAGTTTAACTTAAAAATGTTAATGTTGTGTAAATGTTTTAGACTAAATTTGGCAAGTTTATTGATTTATTAAACATTGATTTGAAGCATGTTGGTATGTTTTATTGTGTGCATCATGTTTGTTTGATCAGGTTACTCTTTTCACTGTTTCTCCAGCGCTCGTCGTCAGGGCCGAGATGTCCTGGGACTGTATCCTGGACAGATCGCGAGAGTTCATACCATCAGTTCACGTCTGCACAGGTGAGAGAGAGACACACAGACACATTTACATAATTACAAAGAGAAATTCGCTTTGTATCCTTTAATATTATAATACATGAAACGGTTTCCATTTTCTCAAACTTGCTGATATATTCAACAGTGTTCATCATCAACATTTTATTTAAATTTTATCCTGTTGAAAAATAAAACAACAGTTCAATCCAACCTAATACGGTTTGCTGGTCTAATTGGTCTCCCTGCCTGGCCAGCTAACTACCCAAAACCTACCCAACTAGTTTTTGTTGTCAAAGCTCAAGATACCTTCCCATTGGGTGCACTGTTTAAAATGAGTTTCACAGACTGCAGTTCACTCTACGGCCACCACGTTACGCCACATGCAACATACATTAGGATTTCAAATTAGCGATGTTTAGTAAATAAACCATCACTATAGAATCCTGCATGGATGATATTTTTTTAGGTCAAAACCCGGAAAGGAGCGTTTTAGCACTTCCGGTTCCATCGTCCTTAAGTCAATTGGTATTTTGAATGTTTTGAATGTCAGATGCCTGAAATAAAGTCTGTGGTTAAAACAAGCCCAATATATTTTCACGTTATATTATATGACACACATCAGTAATACTTTAATGTGACTTCATTAAAGCTTTTACTTGAAGGCGGTTGCTAACAAGTGTCTAAATGGGACCACAGCGGTTGTTTGGGACATTAAACATCATCAGTTGAACAGGTAAACTCATCTACTTGCTAGTCACAGCCTCGTGTTTATAATCACGCACTTGCAAACTATTATAACTCGAACTTTCAGAGAAAATGTTCATAAATAAAGACTGAAAAAGTTGTCGGAAACTTAATAATGGTGACATTGAAGACTGTGGTGTTGTTCATTTAGCCTATGTTTAGCTTTTTACTTCTAGCGATTGTATTTAGGCTTTAAAATGAATAAAAGTTCTGAAGATTATCATGATGAACAAAATGTTTAAGAATCATAAACTTTTGTTGGTCACAGAGCTTATTTTCTACAATAACTCAAAAGCCAATGGAAAACTCCTGTTGGGTTTTAGTTGAGGGAACCAGGGTGATGCAGACTTCTAGGTTGGCCTACAAAAATACATCACCACTGCAGCGCTCTATTGCATAAGTATAACATTCGGTGCATACTAATTTATGTAACTTAGCTGAATTCTTTTATAGTACCAGGGCAATAGGTGATAGTAAAAATGTTGCCCAGATTTTTAACTACTAGGCTGCAACAACCTCAAAAGATTTCTGATTTCTCTTCCTCAGATCGACACAGAAGACTCCAGACCTGCTTCGTGATGAATCTAGTGTAGCGCAGCATTATCAGAGAAGAAACTTCGATCTGCTGAGCCTGCAGGCCTCACTTCTGTCGGGTCACAGCGGACAACACTTACCCTCTCAGCTGTCTATAGGTCTGTGTTAGAGAAGATTCACCTGATACCTCTGTTTTACCTGCTTCAATGTCTTCACTCACATGTAAACCTCTGTAGAGGAATGAAGTAAATACTTAAAAGTCTTTTCTTCAAAGTCATAAATAGAAGATTATGATTAAATCCCCTTTCTTGATATATTAAGCAAGACTCACCTTTTAGTCTTACAAAAAAAACGGTCTCTTAAGCTCTTAAACTTGGCCTCCCGCCCTGGATAATCAGGAGTGGTGTTGTTGGAAGGCTTATTTTTTCATTAATTTTTTCTCTGGCACCTTACAAAATCATGTTTTGCTAACATAAAGGTTACACGTAGATGTAGACACAACCTGAGCAACTGTAGACTAGTTGTCCTTCACACATTGGGATGTTCTTGACCCCTAAGTGGAGAAACAGGGTGTGTGTGTGAATGTATTGAACCTAAACGTGGTTCCACATGCATTAATCTGTGTAAAAATCAAACGAAACTGGAATATTAATTAACATTAGATTAAAAACAGCAATGAACATTCTGAATACATACACCTACAGTCACTAGCATGTATATCTCACACAATACTAATGGACTACCATTGTACCACTAATGTGAAAAGAAACCTGCATAACCCAATCAGATGCATGAGAAGTATAATGACTTCATCACTACATCAAAACAATCAGTCGTAGTGGGAACAAGCATTACCGGTTTCATATGTACAGATGATTTGTATCAGTAATGGTAGATGTAAAGATTATTAATTGCGTTACAAAGGCCCGTTTGCACAAAGAGCGATAACATATTAGCGTCCACACGAACAGACGATAATGTTCTGCTGAATCGAATCACACGATTCGGTTAAGTTCTGCAGCACGCGCTTTAAAGTTTGGTGGATTCTGATTGGCTGATAGTGTTTCTTACCGTTCATCAGCTGGAAAAAGCGCTAAATCGTCCCTCTGTGTCTTGTCGTTATAGCTGTGTTGTGGACACTCTTAGAGTTTAGGCATGTGTTTATAAGGCTAGTTATTTCAAATATTTCTTTACCATTAGTCATCTCTCTTAAATGTTTCATAAGAAAATGTGAGTGGTATTTAAGCCTGTACGTCGTTCCACAACCGAAAGCTGCAGAACACGAAGGAAGAATTTTGAAAAATGTCAAAAATGTGAAACATTTATTCTAGCTAACTAAAACAAACCACAGCAAACAACTGACTTCACTTGAGGGGAAAATAAATGCTAACTGAAATAAAATATAGTATTAAAAACTTATTTTATTTCAGCTAATGCAACATTTCTCATTTTCATTAGGTTTAACCTGATATAATAAAATAACTCAAACATAGACATATTTACAAAAAAATAAAACTAATACAAATGATAAAAACATACAAAAATCTTATCTTTAACCACACACACACATAGTTGAGCTTTATGGAAAACTCTCCAAATAATAAAATGGCAGCATACACTGTAAAAACTTAAAAAAGTAAGTTACCTGGTTGCCTTAAAATTTTGAGTTCATTGAAATTAAAAAATTGAGTTAATACAATGAAGGCGATTGGTTTAATCAACAGAAACACAAATTATTATGTTATCTGAACCACATTAATTATCTATGTTGATTTGACAAAAGAAAAAATGTTTGTTTGTTTTTACAGTGTATGTATATGCACTCTAAAAAATGCTGGGTTGTTTCAACCGAAATTTGAGTCAAATATGGACAAACCCAGCCTTTGGGTTAAATTTTTAAATTATATTTTTAACCCAATGGCTGGGTTTGTCCATATTTGACTAAAATTTTGGGTTAAACAACCCAGCATTTTTTAGAGTGTGGGGAAAAACATGATGGCAGATAAATAGTGATATTTTATTTTGAGGTGAATTGTTTCTTTAACAAATTGTTTAAAGTCTGGTGGAGATGGAAAGCTACTGTGGTTGTGTTTTTGTGCTTATGAAACATACATGCCACAAAATCACTGTTCCTGCAAGTGTTGATCTCAATCAACATGACAAGCCAACAATAAAGCACGAAACACTCTGAAACATAAGGATTTTAGCTGATGAAATGACAAAATGACTCTTGACAAAAACATGCCATTATAAATGGCCGTCTGTGAACTATATGGTGATATTTTGTGCTGTTTTTACACAGGCGCAGATGTCCAGAAGTTCACGCTGAGTTCACATCCAGCCCCGCTGGAGGAATGGTGGGACATAAAGAGATGATCAGCACCTCTACCTGACCCACCACATCCAAAACACATGAAGCTCCTATCAAAGTCATGATCAAAACCTTTTGATTGAAGAAAAAAAATTCTCCCTGGTGGAATGTGATTACACAATGACACAGCAGATCTGCCAGAACTGTCACGCAAAACATGCGTTTGAGTTATTTTTCCACTAGCACACAACCAAAACCATGAAAGCCACAAAGATATTTCAGGCACGTCTGTAATGATCAGCCTTAAAATAGAGAAAGTAGTACACAGTATCATAGAATAAAATGTGAATTATAAGAATTTTGGGTGACTACGTTAAGGTGACTAATTCATGCTGTTTAGATTTACTTCAAAGTAAAACATTAGAATGGCATAATCTCAATCATACATTGGTTAAATCCTGTAACTATGTAAATATTTAAATATCCCAAAGCAATTCATTAGATGATCAAACAAATGAGGACTAACAAGTGAGCAATAATCTCCACCTGCATTTAAACCTTTATTTGACAAAGGACGTAACATATTTAATCATATTTATCTATTTGATATAAGATAATCACAGCAGCGAGAGACTGACGTCCTTATTGGCATATGTGGATATCTAAACGTCTGAGTCATGCCGATTTGTCTTGTGTTCACATCAAAAATAGCACAAACTCTTCTGAACTCTCTTGACTTACTGCAAACTGATCCCTCGCTATAGAAACACTGAACAATTCAAGTTTATCTTTCTCAGACTATTGTCAGATGGCTCCAGTCTTCTCTGATATTTAATACTTGGTTTGTAACTCGTGATCATGTTCCTCAACTGTACGGTTCATTGTTTGTTGTATTTTCGCACCAGATTGTACATTTGTTCAATGAGGGTGTGTATGATACTGACCTTTGAAAATTAAATATATTTAAGCAATTTAATAACAGATCCAACTGATGAATATATGCACTTATGTGACACTTGAATGTGTGAATGTCATTGTATTAGATAAAAGAGTCATTTATTTTAAAGCAGCGCAAGCACACTTTTCAAGGAAAACTATATATATATATATATATACGGTCAAACCAAAATTTATTCAGACACCATGAACATTTCATTCATTAATACAGTTTATTCACTATAGTTTTAAAAAAATGGTAATAAAATATGACAAGATCTCAGAGTTAAACTGTGTCAGACAAAAATTAATCTTAATTATATCAGATAACACTTAAGCAAAACATGGTCAGGTCAAAGTGTCTGAATAATTTTTGGTTCCAAATTTTTATCAATTTTACTGGTAGTCCACTGTATGAAGAATTTTTGAGTATAATATGTCACAGTTTACTTTATTTTGCTATCCTCACTTACATAAATGAACTATAGTGTCCTGCACCCACTAGTAAAAATATAAAAAATGTCTGAATAATTTTTGGTTTGACTATATATATATATATATAAAACGGAGGCCAGCTAGTAGTTGCTGTGCAAGTAAACCTTTACCGACCGACGCTAGAGGTTGCAGCCTTTAGCCTCCTTGTTAGAGTGTCCGACTCCCACGTCGGAGACCCAGGTTTGAGGCAGAGCGGGGCGAGTAGGACCTGGGTGAGGGCTTACACACCCTATATATACACCCTTATATATATATAGGGTGAATTCAGGGTGATTGGGACACTTATTGCCATTGAGATAAATTGAAAAAAGTGTCCAAATCAACATGAATTCACCCTATATATATATATATATATATATATATATATATATATATATATTCATTCAAAACAAAACAAGTACAATTTTCAATAAAGAAACAAAGTTTGGTCTCAAAATATAAAACAATAATTATATTGTTCATTAACATAAGTTTTGCACATGTTCTGTTGTCAAACTTTGTGCAACATGTTCATATGCTAATATGAAGACCTTTTTGCATTCACAAAAAAAAAAAAAAAAGAATTCTGGTTAAAAATAACAGTGGCTTAGTTTGATATTTTGTATCTAATGCAGTGAAGTTAGATGTTGATGTTTTAAGGGTCCAGATACTTTTTGGACCCATTTTGTACACTGTTTAAAATACTTTTCAATTTAAAAAAAACAAACTATTTATATGGTCTGCATATTTGAAAGTACATGCATTTTACAGAACAAAGATTGACAATCTTATCATAGAAATGAATCATAGTATTGTGTATTTGAATACCCTTGACAAAACAGCTCTGTAACAACACAAGATGCATCTATTGAGTTAATTACTGCCGAAACTATGTGGCAGTCTGGGTACAATTACATAATCCAACAGGTGTGTGATACCATTCCACCCGCTATACACGCAACACACAGTCCGGACTTCCCCAATTCATCACCAGTACAGTACATTTTAGTAAATTAAAAAAGATAAATGCATTTAAGTTGTGGCTTGTCTTCTTTTATCATATTTAAGGGTGTATAATCATAAAAGTCTTTTTGAATACATGGTTAAACTAAAGCAAGTTTATTTTAGATCTTTATCAGTATTTATGTTTATACTTTTAAAAAAATCTGTTTTTTGTACATATTTCTGCAAAAAATGGACTGTGAATAATGTGTTAAGTTGAATATTTTATATTTTAGTAAAGCCATTATTAGACAGTTTTGCATTGATATTCAACCTGTAACATTTAAACATTTTTAATACCATTGCACAAAACATGATATGCAAGAGAAATTTCATGGGTTAACCTTTACAAAAAGAAAATATAATTCCCTATATATGAATGATGTGACAATATATTTACTAATATATCATAATGTATGTAATTTTATATTCAGTAATACACTTCATAATATATAGATGTATATGTGATCAGATATGGTACTGAATGTGTAATATATTGCAGATATGTTTACTCATGCAGTATAAACACACATATATAAAGAAATATATAATGTAGTATATTTCTTATATATTTTATAATTATTCTACAGTAACCACAAAAACTCACACATACCAGAAGACCTTTTAAATTCCAAAATAATAGAACATTAAACACTAACAGATCTCCCCCTGTATAAATATTGAGCAAAACACATGAAATAACACTTAATTTTAACATTTATTCTCCTTTAACAGTCAGAAGCAAAGCATTTTGGGAACTAGAAGTCTGTTGTAACTCATTCCATAAATGTGTGTATATACACTATATTGCCAAAAGTATTGGGACGCCCCTCCAAATCATTGAATTCAGGTGTTCCAATCACTTCCATGGCCACAGGTGTATAAAATCAAGCACCTAGGCATGCAGACTGCTTCTACAAACATTTGTGAAAGAATGGGTCCCTCTCAGGAGCTCAGGCGTGGTACCGTGATAGGTTGCCACCTGTGCAATAAGTCCATTCGTGAAATTTCCTCACTACTAAATATTCCACGGTCAACTGTTAGTGGTATCATAACAAAGTGGAAACAATTGGAAACAACAGCAACTCAGCCACAAAGTGGTAGGCCACGTCACAGAGCGGGGTCAGCTCATGCTGAGGCGCACAGTGCGCAGAAGTCACTATCTTTCTGCAGAGTCAATAGCTACAGACCTCCAAACTTTGTGTGGCCTTCAGATTAGCTCAAGAACAGTGCGTAGAGAGCTTCATGGAATGGGTTTCCATGGTCGAGCAGCTGCATCCAAGCCTTACATCATCAAGTGCAATGCAAAGCGTCGGATGCAGTGGTGTAAAGCACGCCGCCACTGGACTCTAGAGCAGTGGAGACGTGTTCTCTGGAGTGACGAATCACGCTTCTCTGTCTGGCAATCCAATGGATGAATCTTGGTTTGGCGGTTGCCAAAAAAAATTCCCATAAACACACTTATAAACCTTGTGGAAAGCCTTCCCAGAAGAGTTGAAGCTGTAATAGCTGCAAAGGGTGGGCCAACTCCATATTAAACCCTACGGAATAAAAATGGGATGTCATTAAAGTTCATGCGCACGTAAAGGCAGGTGTCCCAAAACTTTTGGCAATATAGTGTATATATGTGTGTACATTACATTCACATTTATATGGGAACATGTATGTGCAATATACTGTATGTACACAATAAAGGATAAAACTTTGTGAAAATCACATGTAATGCTATTTTTGTCTTCATTTCTAAATATTTTTATATGTATCAATATATAGCCATACATGGCTTCAAGAGTGGCCACTCAACTGAGACTGGCCTGCTCTCAGTTACTGAAGCCCTGAGACTGGCATGAGCAACTTCAAAATCATCAGTACTCATCTTGTTGGATCTGTCTGCTGCTTTTGACACAGTTAACCACCAGATCCTCCTCTCAACCCTCATGAGGAAGGGAATCTCAGAAACCGTATTCCAGTGGTTCAAATCTTACCTCTCAGGTAGGTCCTTCAGGGTATCTTGGAGAGGTGAGGTGTCTAAGTCGCAACATCTAGCTACTGGGGTGCCTCAGGGCTCAGTGCTTGGACCACTTCTCTTCTCCATCTACATGTCATCACTTGGATCTGTCATTCAGGAACATGGTTTTTCCTATCACTGCTATGCTGATGACACACAACTCTCCTCTCATTCCAACCAGATGATCCAACGGTTGCTGCTCGCATCGCAGCCTGCCTGACAGCGATTTCTGCCTGGATGAAGGACCACCACCTTCCACTCAACCTTGCAAAAACGGAAATGCTTGTGGTCGGAGCCATCCCAACACTTCATCACAACCTCTCCATTCAACTTGGTTCATCAACCATAACTCCTTCCAGGACAGCCAGGGACCTTGGAGTGGTGACGGATGATCGTTTAAGCTTCACAGATTTCTACAAAGGCCCTGTCCTGCAGATTTGTCTTGTACAACATTAGAAAGATTAGACCCTTCCTATCAGAGCATTCCACACAAATACTTGTCCAAGCTCTTGTTCTATCCAGACTGGACTATTGTAATGCTCTCTTGGCAGGCCTTCCAGCATGCACTGGCAAGCCTCTACAACTGATCCAGAATGCGGCAGCAAGAGGTGTCTTTAACGAGCCGAAGAGAGCGCACATCACACCTCTCTTCATCAGTTTGCACTTGCTGCCAATAGCCGCTCACATCAAATTCAAGGCTCTAATGTTTGCCTACAGAACATCCACTGGCTCTGCACCCCTATACCTAAACTCACTACTTCAGACTTATGCACCCTCCAGAAGCTTGTGTTCTGCAAGTGAACATTGCCTTGTGCTGCCATCCCAAAGGGGCACAAAATCACTCTCACGGACATTCTCCTTATCTGTTCCCTGCTGGTGGAGTCATTAGCCATTTTCAAAAAACATATCTCTTTCGTCAACACTTGACCCAGTAATATTAGCACTTTTTCTTTTTTCTATTTCTATTCTCTCTCTCCATCTGTTTAAAAAAAAATCCTTACTAAGAGCACTTTGCTGGAATAACTGGGACTTGACACGGCACTTGCGTACTGTTGCACTCATGTTGATTTGATTGCTTCTACTGTTCTCATTTGTAAGTCGCTTTGGAGAAAAGCGTCTGCTAAATGACTAAATGTAAATGTACATAGTCAATGCATACAGTCTAAAAAAAATGGTGCTTTATACTACTAAAAGTGGTTCTTTGGCTCGTAATCATAAGGGAACCACATTAAGTGCTGTATAGCACCAAATCTTGGTGCTTCAGTGGTTCTTCAGCGGTTCTTCACTGGTTCTTTGGGATGACTGAGGTGCTATATAGCACCACTACCGTATACAGAACCTGTTAAACCCCTGTATGGTTCTTCAGTGGTTCTTTGGGGTGGTTAAGGTGCTATATAGCACAACTGCCATACAAATAACCTGTTAGCCCCTTTAAAGGTTCTTTACGAGCCAAAGAACCACTGTTGTTGCTGTTTAGCACCTTTTTTGTTGAAGAAATAAAATGCGATATGGCACCTCTTATGGGTTCTACGTAGCACCATTTGACAAAAGGTGCTGTAGAGCACCTTTAAAGATACGGTGCTACATAGCACCAAAAATGGTTTGATTACGAGCCAAATACCACTTTTAGTGCTATATAGTATATATTGCAGTATATTGAAAAAATATAAGCACTAGTTTTCCATATATGGAAATGTATTATGTAATATATTGCATTATATTTTGCAATATATTTTGCATATGTTTTTGTTCCGTAAGGGAATTTATTTTTTCAATTTAAATCATTATACAGCACACCAAAAACAAGTCAAGAATTGCTCTGATACTTTGGACCTGAGTAAAATATGATTTCTTGAGTTCTTAAGTTCAATGATAACCTTTTCGAATTAAAAAGTAAAATAAAAAAATATTGAAATTGTTAATTTATTTGCAGGGCCACTGTGTCCAATTCTGAAGGAACCTAGCACAACAGAGACATGAGGTCACATTACATGGTCACAGTCTAAAAATAGCTGAAATGGTGCGAGGAAATAGTGACGAGGCAAAACCTGACTCACCTCCACCTGAGCGTGTCAATTACATCAGCAGACATGCCAGATAAAGAGTGACTTCAAAATAATGAAGCAATACATGCCATTTGTCTTTGGAATCCAAGTCATGTGGTGTTTTATCAACAGGTTTAGTGAGTTTCGAAGCAGTGAGGTCATCACATCATAGTTTAGTATAAAAATCCCCATGATCATCCATTCAGCACACATCAGACGGTGGAAACAAACACCAGCCTGAAGCAAGAGTGAAGACTAGATCTCCATCTACAACAGACATAGCATCTCTGGTAAAAATCACTTCTGAACTCTCAAATATTGCTCTCATTTATCTGCTAGGCTAAAAATGCTCATGCATAGTTTTATAACTTTGTTAAAATATGCAACAGTAATGAGCCATTTGGTTGTAGAAGATTACATGTAAAGTGTTTAGTTGCATGAGCGTTTCCTCTAGACCAACCAGTTGCTTTATTAAAGAGCATAATGATTAAAAAACATTTGTGTTTAAATACCCTACTTGGGCTTGACCAACCAAACTTTAGGCTTGGAACACTGTCAGTAAAAATTGCAAAAATGTACCTTAAGGGGCATCTTTGTTTTTTATCTGCCCCTAAAAGGTGCATATTATACCCTAAAGTAGTAATACGTATGTACTACTAAGGTACTACTTTGAACCTTTTAGGGGTAAATAAGGCACAAAGGTGTACCTTTGAGGGTACTGCCCCAAATGACAACCTAAGGGTACAATTTTTGCACATTTTTTCTGAACCCAGAAGGTTGCTAATTGGTGATTGTTAGGTTCCTTCATTGCAAGCATTTTATTGATGCAAGAGAATTTACTTTTTATTGAGTTTTATTGCAGATTATGATTGTTTCATTGGATTTATTCATTGTTCTGTGTTTAATCCCCAGATATACAAGCAGAGAGAGATGAAGCGCGTTCTCTCAGTGAAGATGTTTGCGGGGTTGGCTCTGGTTCTGCTGGTGTCCAGTGTGAGTGAGGGACGGATTCTGAGTAAATGTGAGCTGAAGGAGCAGCTCGTGGCGGCTCTGGGAGGAAATCAGGGAGGAAATCAGGGAGGAAATCAGGGAGGAAGTGTGCCTGGAGGAAGTGTGCCTGGAGGAAACATCACTCCTGGGTTTGGAGATGTGACAGGAGCTGGGCCTGGAAGTGGGCCTGGAAATGTGACTGCGCCTGGAAATGTGGTTGCGCCTGGAAATGTGACTGCACCTGGAAATGTGTCTGGACCTGGAAATGTGACTGCACCTGGAAATGTGGTTGCGCCTGGAAATGTGACTGCACCTGGAAATGTGGTTGCGCCTGGAAATGTGACTGCACCTGGAAATGTGTCTGGACCTGGAAATGTGACTGTGCCTGGAAATAGGGCTGTAGATTTGGTCCTCATCGCCAAAAGTAAGTTTTGCAAGTGTAAATGCTGTCAGCTGAGTACTAGTAATGGTACAAATGTAAGCCAAGCGCGTTTCTGTCTCTCTTTCAGTCGTCTGCTCTGTGGAGCGTGTGTCAAAGTTCAACACCAAACTGGTCAGCCCGATCCAAGGTGACGTCAGACCTCCAGCAGGACCCCCTCCCAAACCAGTACAACAACCCAATGGAAGACCAGGGGGAAAACCTAGTCAGGGCCGTCCCGGTGGAAGAGGAAAGAGATCCCCTGGTGGGGGACGTGACAGGAACCCACCTAGCTTGTCTGGCAGCAGTTCAGAGGAGGATTCCAGAGAAAGCTCCGCTCGTGTCCCCACAACACTGTATGGAATCTTCCAGCTGAGCGATCGCGTGGCGTGCAGTTCCGGACCTGGCCAGAGTCTGAACATCTGCCGCATAGACTGCAGAGGTGAGTCATGTGACTGGTCACAAAAGTAATTACCTCATGGGAACACATAACTATTTTACAAGGACTTTGTATGAATTTGCATTATGTGATTTGAATGAAAACGCATGATTTTTAGAAAAAAGCAAGCATAACAGAACAGATTCAACCCTGATCTCATGAAAAAACTTGAATTTGTACAATGTGATTTGTACATTGAGTGACATCTCGTAAATTTTGTCTTCTAAAGCTCTGATTGATGATGACATCAGGGATGACATCGCCTGCCTGAAGACCCTGTTGGACAGCGGGAACAATGCGTAAGTCATCAACTTTTCACATCTTCAAATCAGTAGTCGATTATAACAGTTGCATAGTCTTGCTAATCATGTGATCACAGTCTCCGCTCCCATTAGTAGTCACCACATTCAGTCATTTGCATAACTTACCTCAATTTTATAGCATTGTTGTGGCTTTAAATCTGCAAAAAGAATTTTAATTGCAATGCATTTTAATTGCAAATCACCAAATGTTTTCATTGTAGACCATTCTAATACGACTAAAATCAACTAAACAAATGTATTTTTCTCATGATTACCCAATTTCTCACTTTTTTAACAAGTAGTAGACATATTAAATAATAATAACATTCCTGGTCCTGTTTTCTTACAGCAGTGCTCCAGCTCCTCGGCACAAGAAGTAAGTCAAACAACTGAAAGATTGCATGAGTCAAGAGAAATACTGATTATAAATATATTTATATTTTATTCAATACCTGAAAGGCTTCAGGAAATAATTTTTTCAAAGTAAAAATATATTTAGTACACCAAATTTACATTTTCGGGTAAATGCAAAATGTATTTTGTATATATATATATATATATATATATATATATATATATATATATATATTGGACAAAATAAATAAATATATGATGAAATATAAGTATCTAAAACGTATTTTCATAAGCAACTGCTTATGTAAATCATTTAAATTGTGTGCTCTGTGTTTGCAGTAGCATTTACAATGTTAAGATAAGCCACATCAATAAGGTATACACGATGTTTAGCCTGTTTTACAAGTTTGTGTTTATTGTCTTTTAGGAAGCCCTTGTTGTTCGTGAAGGAGTGCCTCAATGTCAATCCTTTGCAGCACTTTGCTGAGTGTGTCTAACACATTCAGCGTTTCTTCAGACATGAATATTCTGTCAAGCTTCATCCTAATGCATTACTGAAATAAACCCAACACTTGATGTTTGCATCCATGACAGCAGTGCTTCAAAACCTCTTTGGTGTTTGTTAATCTGCTGGAAAATGTCTTTCAAAGAGTAACTACTGTTCACACTCACATAAATTAGTTAAATTTATCAGTTCTCAGACTTTTATGTCTTTTATTTCAATCTTCAGTTGCACTTGTCAAAATATACCAGGAAAATGTTCTCAAAATAGCCACAATTATGTTGATCAATGCTTCTACATGTAATTAGCATGCCTCAGAATGCAAATAAAGCAATATTCATAAAAGAGTTCCTTGTCTAAGTCTGTCTTAACAATAAAACATCAATAAATCAATGTTTGCGTGAGTGAAAGGTTGAAAGCCTTTCTGAAATGAATATTTGTGTGCTAACACCAACAACTATGTTGCAACTCTGGTTCACTAAATCCATGACAACCGAGCAAACGTCACACAGATACAAATATCTCATTGGAGTTTTACACAAACGTTTTGTTCATCACAAAGCAAGTGTATACCATTCAAGAAGTCAGGATTTAGGTGGTTTTTGTACGGTCTTGTTAACCCCCGCTGGTAGATGTCATAACTAACTACACAATCTGGCTGCAAAGAACATCTTTCTCTATTATTTTTATGACATTTAAATTAAAAAAATTTGTTTGTAGATGTTTTATTAATTTTGGAGGGCTCAAAACATTTACGTTTTATGTTCTTATGTCTGATTTTTCCCCTTTGTCTGTGCACCTGCCCCAAGCTTCATAATAATGACTCACAATAAAAAGTAAACTCTGTTTAACCAAATCCATTGTGCAGTGCCCGTTCCTCCCATTAGGAGGGACATATTATATTACATAAGCAAATTAGTTGCATTGACCATGTTAACTGCTTTGTACACAGAATGCTCTTTGGATCATTCTCAGGTCCAGTGTTGCCAAGTCCACAGTTTTCCTGCGGAAATGGACTACTTTTAAATTGTTGCCCTGCAGGTTGATTTTCATTTTCATGGGTTGATTTCCCCAGGCACCAGGGCTTGACATTACCAACCACCAACCTGACAAATGCGGGTGGATTTCAGCAGTGGCATGTAACGCAGTCACTGCTGAAATTGGCGGGTACTGAAATATTGGAAACACTTCCAATACTCATTTTTCAGCAGAACAGATACACGACACCAGCTGCACTTTCTCTCTTTCTCATCTCTCCGACAGCGAGTTGACACACAAACCCGCCTTCTCTCACTCACTCCTTTCATTTGCTCTAGATGAATATTGTTGGTGTTACAGGGCATGAATTTCGGCATGGGATTGCACATATTGCACATAATTTTACTCATTCCTGTAGATTTTGTGCTCACACCCATACACGCACATAAAGCCGCCTCTCAGTACTAAATTGAGTTTTTTTTCCACTGCTTTTTGCACTTAAACAGCCAAATACACACAAAATAATATCAAAATGCAGGTTTTGGCAAATTTTTTCTCAGTTGAGAAAGAAAACGCATGTGTAACAGTATAATGGATCCGTGCGTCAGGTCTTAAAGTGACAGCAGCCTAATATATCTGCTGCCAAAATATGAGATAATATTAAAAATATCTATATGGCAGGTTTTCTAATGTTATTGATGTCAAAATTGTGGTTAGTGAAAATGCTGAGTGGCCAGTAACTTTGGAAAACCACTAGCCACAGTGGCTGGTGAGCAAAATAGTTAATTTCAAGCCCTGCCTGCCACCCCTTTCTCCCCAATCCCCATCCCTGAACATACAATTTCGGCAGAGAATTCGGCCCCCGGACAGAGAAAATTGCATTGGTCTAGTTTTGTTGAGCAGACCTGGCAACCCTGCTCAGATCAGTGCTGAATAATGCAGCCATCAGGTGCAAATAAATTCTGTTTTTAATAAAATAACATTTTAAAAGGTGGTGATTGCATACTCACAAGAAATAATCGTTGAAATTGTGGTTACAAAACCCTTTTACCACTTTTATTGTTTGACCTGTGCCACGTGAAATTCATATTTACAAAAATTTTCATATTTACAAAAAGGTCAGAGCAAGTATTTTCCCTAAAGTATTTGTGCACTATTTGAATAAACTCAAATGAACCTTCACAGTGTCGCTCAGAGATTTGGACTGAGACTCTGACTGTAATGGTGAAAATTTCTACAGACATACTGACTTCAGTTTGTCAGACTGAACCAGTAAAGCATCTAAAGTTAAAAAATAAAGCCTAATTGCATATAAAAGTAAGCTTATTCTTATTCTTAAAACAAGTGTAATCATTACAAGTATAATGATCAGCATACCATAAACAAAGCTGCATAGAAAGAGACAAATATATTTAAGTTTTGTGAGAACAAACTCTGGATCACAAAACCAATCTGGTGTGACAATACAGAAGATCCTGTTTGATTTGAAATTTTTTCATTGCATAATTCATAACTGTTAAATAATCCTTTAATTACACCAAAACCATTTTCAGCTCTTCAAATCCACCCAAACAAAACAATAAAGATTTAGGGCTTTAGAGAGTCATACTGTCCTCTATTATATGAGCTGTGGACTCTAGATGAAGATGAGATGAGAATGACGAGACTGCAGTATTCATCTATTTGAATAGGAAATGTGCTGTGCGTGTGTGTGTGTGTGTGTTGCAGAACATCATAATCCAAAGGCAAACAGCTCAAAGGCTCAAGTAACAAAACATCAGCTTCAAAACAGAAATCACTCCAGTCACAGCTGGAAATCACTGGGGAAAAATAGTGCACATAAATAAATAAACATGACAACCTGAACACCCTGGCAAGCATTTGTGATTTTTTTCCCAATTTGTTTAAGAATGACATCACAGTAACACAATCTCCTCGTGATGATGGGATGGACCAACAGCACAGGTGGAGGTCACTCGAACATATATAAGATGGACCACAGTACAGAAAAACACTAAAGCTAGAATATCCTCCAACAAGAATCATCTCAACAGAACGTCTGGTAAGACACATGACAGTTCCGATCACAGTCACCATACTTTATTTCATATTTTTCGCTCAAACTAATAATTTAATCAGCTGGTTATTCTTAAAAAAAAAAAAAAAATGTCTGTTGGGGCTGACTTTGGTGATAATATAAATGATGTATTTATTTAAAAATTATAACAATTTTAGATGAAAGCATCTGCTGAATTATTAAATGTAAATTATTTGTTTTTGTGAAATATAGTACATATAAATATAGTGAAATATGTTCACATATATATAGATAGATAGATGAAAGCATCTGCTAAATTAATAAATGCAAATGTTTTGTTTTTGTGTATTGCATTATCATATATATATATATATATATATATATCGTCTCTATTTATATAGATCCCGTAATTAAAATGTAAATATTAGCTAAGTTGAGCCTTATATATATATATATATATACAAATATATATATATATATATATATATATATATATATATATATATATATACATATATATAAATAGAGACATTTTTCATGCATGATCAGAACTAAAATATTACAGATATTTATATTTCTGTTAGAAAATGCTAATTTGCTAACATATTAACAATAGCAATATAAAGCATTTAATATATCTGTTCTCAAACCAAGCCATATACACCACTTGTCACCATGATGGTAACTCTCAAAAAACCCAGATTAACAGAAACTCTTCTAAATTAGCAAAACAAAACATTAATCACTACTAAATCTCTTACTTAACATTAATCTTGCACAAAAAAAAAAAAAAAAACATTATATAACAATTAATTTTAGCATTTACTCTCACTTTCGAGTGCCATGGGCAAAGAGTGCTGGGAAAAAGAAATCCCAGCCCAGTTTCAGTTAAACTTTCAGTTAAAGTTTGTCTAAATTAAAAGAAATAAGTTCATAAAACTCAAAACAATGACACTTAAGCAGTTTACTTAAAATACATCAGTTCAGTGAAGTTGAAAGAAAACGAAAGTGCTAAATACTCATAAAAGATAATCTGACTAAACTAATTTGTTTAAGTTTGTCCTACTCAAATCAATTAATTATTTTGAGTGTTTGGTTTTACAGTGTTGAAGATGTAATCAGTTCTCTGGGTTTATCTAATGCAGTTAAGCTCCGATCATAGAGAGATGAAGAGCGTTCTCTCAGTGAAGATGTTGGCGGCGTTGGCTCTGGTTCTGCTGGTGTCCAGTGCGGTGGAGGGACGGATTCTCAGTAAATGTGAGCTGAAGGCTCAGCTGGACGCCGCTCAGTTTCAGCAGATTACGGCCATGGGAGAGAAAATAACCATGGAGCAATCTCATCGCTAGACGTGAGTCATTTTTATGTCAGGTTCTCTCTTCGTCTTTAGAAAGCCAAACTGCCATGTTTTATATCAGATTATGTCTTTCTTCCTTCCTTTCTGAGGCAGTTGTCTGCAAGGCCAACAGCTCAGCCTTCAACACCAGCTTTGTCAAAGCAATCATGATCAACAATAAGGAGATGAAACCAGCTCAAGCCCCAGCTCGAGTTCCACCTCAAGCTCGAGTTCCTCCTCAAGCTCGAGTTCCTCCTCAAGCTCCATCTAAAATCCCACCCAAGCCTCATGCACAGGCCCCCACTAAAGGACCACAGGTGTCCGACCATGAGACCAAGCATCCACAGCTGAACGCTACTGCCAAAGTTTCCGGGCAGCTGTACGGTGTGTTTCAGCTCAGTGATCATCTGGCCTGTGATTCCGGCATGATGCCGTCACTCAATGTCTGCAACATGAGCTGCTCTGGTGAGATTAAGAGGCAAAAGTAGCACCTAAAGTCTGCATTTATCATAAACCAAATTGTTTTTAATTTCTGCATTGAAAATCTGAAAGAGAAAGTGAATACTGTGAAAGTTTAAAAACCAATCAATAAGCCAATTGAGCAAGATTTTGAATTCTTTTTCTTTCTTTTTTTTTTGTACAAAAGCTCTGATTGATGATGACATTAGCAATGACATTGCCTGCCTGAAGACCCTGATGAACACCATGTAAGTTCACACAAGCTCAAACACAGGCTTGTTTTAGTTACCAACGGTGTTTAAAATATTAATTCAAAGCAGGACATGCTTTTCTTTATGTTAGTTTGCCATGATAATAATGGCATAATAATAAAAAAATGTGTTAACACAAGTTATAAAAGAACTGAAACTGTAAGTATTATGTGTCTTATTTCTTAACAGGAAGCCTAAACCCAAAGAGAAGCCCACTGATGGTAATAAGATGTAAGTTTATAGATTTACTGGTGAAAGTTTTACAAATCAAGTGAAATCATACATTTTGTTATTGTATTTAAATGTATTGCCATATCAGCTTTACAGACTATTACATGGCAGACATAAATTCAACCTTCATCAATATAATATAAAAAAATACAATATATATAAAATTCAGAAATACAGAATAATACAAAATACGAATGTGTTAGAGGCTTGAACAATATAACCAGGCCTCAATGTTCAACGTGTGATTGTCTTTGGTGTGTTACAGTTTGGAGGCGCTGATGGTGAAGGAGTGTCGCTCTGTTGTTCCCTCAAAGTACTTTGCAGACTGTGTTTAAAACAGACGGGCCAACAGGCTCGCTCTAACTTCCTTACAAACACAACAGTCTGATGGTTTCCATACCTCTGAGGTCAATATTGTGAAGGTGGCGGTATCTGTGTGAGTTTATTAAATGTCTAATGACTTTTAATAGAGAGAGTTTGTGCATTAAGACACTTTAGTTTATTGCTGTAATACTGTGAATGTTTACATTTCTGTCTAAATATATATCGCTGTATCTAATATCGTTGTGCTGCTGCTGAGGGCTTTTAAATACTGTAATTTTATCATAAGCAATAAAATAAAAAACTGGAGTGCTCAAAATGTCTTTTCATTATTACAAATAAAGCATGAAGCTTAAATAACTGAACTTGTCAATTGGTATTGTTTTGGCTTCATCATCACCAGCTCCACCTGTGGTCTGAAATATATTGCAATCTGCATTCTAGGCATTTTACACTTATACTTTACAGAGCCCCTAAAGGGACATGGTGATTTTTTTTTACCTTTGCATTTCCTCACAAAACTTTTTCACTCCCCCGATAAACTTTGCATTTGCTCACAAAGAACTCAAAAAACTTTTGCAAGTGAACACAAAGTTTCTAAGGGGAAAGCAAAAGTTTTGCAAGTGAATGCAAAATTTCTCAGGGGAATGCAAAAATTTAGCAAGTAAACACAAGGTTTCTTGGGGGAACACAAACGTTTTGCGATGGAAGGCAAAGGTTTTTTGAACAAATGCAAAGTTTCTCAGGGGAACTCAAAACATTTGCTAGAAAACGTAAAAGTTCTGACATGTAATTTTTCCGCCTATCTCATTTTTTTTTCATCACCATGTCCCTTTCAGGGCTCCGTAATACTTTCCCCTTGCAGTACTTTTTACTGTAGTACAATTATGAAAAAAAAAAAAAAACCTGTAAATCTAGTTGTCGATCCATTGATATAGTGTTATATAATAAGCAGCACAAAAATGTCATTATTTTCAGTTTGGCAAACAACCAAACTAATAATGAAATAAATACATTCTTATTTTATTAAGATGGAATGAACACTATTTTAGAATGTTCTATTTTATTAACTATTTTATACATAAAAGTGCATAGATTTTATTATAAATATATTCAATAATATTAATATACACTTTATTTAAAAATATATATATAAATACTTTTATTTGGTCAATGCACAATGCATTTTCTGAAACATTTTATTTCTTACCAGATGTTCTGTGGTTGGAGATACAGATGAACGAGTCTTCATATCAGATGTTCTTCACTGTCTGTGACCCAATCAGACTTATATACGTTAGAGTCGACTACACCTGCTGCTGCACCTTTGCTTTGGTTCATCCCACCATTAATACTAAGATTAATATTTGATGCTCGTCTCAGAGAAATATGGTCTTTCCCTGGACAGTTTTGGTTCCTCCCAAGGTTTCTTCTTCATCCACCCAAACCAAACAACCAATCTTTTTTTAGGCACTATATTCACCAAAGCAGCTTTCGATCAAAATGTATTGTGAAAAGCATTATGCCAATAAAACTTAAAAACTCAATTACTAAACTGGGCAGGCTTTCCAAGTAAAGCATCACTGTTCCTACATAAATTTACAAGTTTCACAAGCCTTTGACACACTAATGTAAGCTGCAAAACATTAGTGTAACAATGCTGAAGATCAAGTCTGATTTGAATTGGATAATTCATAATTCCTGAATGATCCTTAAATTAGGTTGGTTGAAATAATTTCTTGACTAAAACCATTGTGAGTTTCTAGAAACGTCTATTGACAAATGACAGTGCCTTGCCCAAAAAAGTCTTTACAAGGAATCGTCAGGTTCACACCACCAACCGATCCACCCAAGGAAAAGCAAGTGAGGATTTAAAGCTTTAAAAAGCGTCTTCTGTCCTCGATTATATGTCTATTGCAGTCATGCAACATCAGCTCCAGAAACACTCACAGCTGGAAGACAATTGAAAGAGTGACCTGAACATCACATCACAGCAAACACAAGCCAGTTTTTTAATTTATACAGGGACTTAGGCACAAGACTGTGCAACCCCAAGGCGGTTGGTTTGGGTGGATGGAGAAACCTTGGGAGGAACCAAAACTCAACAGGGCGAGACCATCTTCCCCTGACATAAATTTAGACCAAAAAAAAACAAAACATTAATCTCAGTATTACAGGTAGGATGAACCAAAAGCTCAGGTGCAGCTGCAGGTGGAAGTGACTCTAACATATATAAGTCTGAAGGGTCACAGAACAGAAGGACAGTGAAGACTGAGAAACAATTCAAGACTCTCATTTATTTTTATTTCCAACACAGAACGTCTGGTAAGAGTCATTTAATACAGTTCCTCCTGCAGTTTGATTGCAGGTTTTGTGATCAAACTGGTATGAAATGCCTTGCTGGTTATTGTGACTATGCAACAAATATACAGTAAAGTTCATTTGGGGTTGGTAAGATGTTTTACTGTTTTTGAAAGGAGTCTCTTTTGCCTAACAAGGCTGCATTTACTTGATCAAAAATACAGTAAAACAGCAATATTGTGAAATATTATTGCTATTATTTTCTATTTGAATATATTTTAAAATGTGATCAAAGCTGAATTTTCAGCATCATTACTCCAGTCTTCAGTGTCACAAGATCCTTCAAAAATCATTCTAATATGCTGATTTGCTGCTTAAGAAACATTTCTTATGATAAAAACAGTTGTGCTGCTTCATAATTTTGCTGAAACCGTGATACAGTTTTTTTTAGGTGATGAATAGAAAGTAAAAAAGAACAGCATTTATTTAAAATAGATTCTGTCACTTTTGATCAATTTAAAGCATCCTTAATGAAGTATATATAATTTATTAGTTTGTTTTCATGATCAGAATAAAATAATGAGCCATTTTAATGGGCTTCTGTGCATTATACCTGTGCAACCAAATTAATATAAATACAGAGTTCTGTCATGAAACTCTAGATGGCGCAGGCTGATTGGCTCTTAACTCAATCTGCTTGCAATCACATCATTCTCTATAGGGCACAGCTGATTGGTTCCTGCTGTATCAGTAGCCAATGATCTCGCTGCTAAACCTTCAAATACTTGGTCAGCATTTGCAGCACGCTTTCAGAAACCACCTTTCCCAGCTCCACCTGTCTAGATCTGACACGGGTAATTCATGTGCACTATATTGTACAGCAGCAGTAGGCTATGTCTTACTTGCTCACAGCAGCATGTTGTGTCTCTACTGGCAGTAGCAAATCCTGTACTTGCTCTGCAGCAGCAGCAATAACCAACAGCAGCAGCAGCAGCGTAGCAGATCTACGACCATATCAACATATCAACACTGTCATATTTATTACCATGCCAAACACTCCAAGAGTTGTCATGACAGTACTATAACAAAAAATAAATTTCCATTTATCTGTGCTTTTACTTTCCTGTGATTCATCTCCAGAAATCAGAGATGAAGAGCGTTCTCTCAGTGAAGATGTTGGCGTCATTGGCTCTGGTTCTGCTGGTGTTCAGTGTGACTGAGGGACGGATTCTGAGTAAGTGTGAGCTGAAGGCTCAGCTGGACGCTGCTCAGATTCCTGTGATTAGGGCCATGGGAAACAAAATGACCGTGGATGATCTCATCGCTAGACGTGAGTAACAGATTCCCTTTTCTATCTAACTTTTGGTCACCATATTTATGTCACTTAATGTGCAGATGAAAGGTTTATCAGCCTCACACCCTTTATTCCCTTCGTTCTGTGGCAGTTGTCTGCATGGCCAGTGCCTCAGGCTTCAACACCAGCTATGTCAAAGCGATCGCCGCCAAGCCTAAGGAGCCCTTTAATACCAACTCTTTTGGGCAAAAGGAGCGGCCCGTCTGGCACCTGTATGGTGTGTTTCAGCTCAGTGATCAGTGGGCCTGTGATTCCGGCATGAAGCCGTCACTCAATGTCTGCAACATGAGCTGCTCTGGTTAGAAAATGTCGCACCAATCATAACACTATATCCTAAACAATGAATTTCTGGACTCTGCCAGATTCCTATGGCTTTCTAAGCATTCACAGTGAGCCAATTGAATAAGGATTTGATTTTTTCTGTTTTCTCCTTATAGATTTGATTGATGATGACGTCACAGATGACATCGCTTGTCTGAAGACCGTGATTAGCAGCATGTAATTAGTACACACACTATGGACACTGCATTGAATGATCTATTTGTAATTTCTTACACTGAAAAAAAAAAAATAAATGTGTAGGATTTACTTTGAAACTAATTTCACTCAGACATTGCTAAATTTCACACATAAGTAGAAAGACTGAAATAGTATTTTCTTGCTAAATATACTCTGTTAAAAATGCTTTTTATTTGTAGTTGTATATAAAACAAAAATTATCAGTGTAGTTACTGGACGGCATTTGGGCAAGAGCACATGCGTAGGGAAAGTTAAATCTAAAAGGCAATAAAAGGCTTCTATAAAAATGTGTACAACATACAAACATTAAGTATTAAACTGTAAAACCTAACAGTTGTTCTAACTAACCTTTTTTAGTAAAGTTTACTTAATGTCCAAGAATTTCCAACAATTTAGTAATCTTTACTGTTTGCATGCTAAGCTTTGTTACTCAGAAAACCCAAGTAAAAATTACTTGACTGGTTTGAGTACCATTTTGTCAAGCAAAAAAAAAAAAGGGGGGGGCGGAGCAAAAGTTTTTAAGGCGGGGCAATTCTTAATAGACTTTTCACTAATTTTCTCCACTTCTGTAGTTATCTTTATTTAGTTGCATTCACTCATTTTCCTAAAATGATCTTGAATGTTAAATTATCAATACAACTAAAATGTTTGGGATAACGTCACATAAGTTCATAAATTCATGCTGATTTCCTAAAATTTCTTCTCACTATTTTAGTGATTAGTGTTTCCTTTGGTTGTACACTTGGAACTTCACTTATGTTATTATAACTCTCTTCCAGTTGATTCCAATTGATTTCCAAACAGGAAATTACAGTTATTTGTGCACAGAAAGAAACATATTAAATTGATCACTTTTAAAAAGTGACATAATTTGGCACTAAACCAATAACTAATTTAGACTTTGTGTAGAATTTTGGTTTATTAGATCATAAACACCGTACTATTGTGAAACATAAAACTTTTAAGGTGGTTGATTCCTCTCTATTTGAGCCTGTGCCTTGCAATCAACCTTGCTCGAGTCACACACAGACATCAACATACAGCATGCAAAACACAACAATGGTAACAGTTAAGTTTTTTTTTTTTTAATTAATAAGACCATTACAATTTTATTTGCTGTAAGTGTTGTGGTAATGCTGACACAAGACAGCAAATAAAATTGTAAAATAAAGCCACAAGCAGTAAAACAAAGCAATTACTTTATTTGTGCCGCAATGCGCTCTGGGAGTACACTTCCTCAGATCACAGATAGAATTAAGTTGACAAAACTTAAATGGTTTAAGTAAGATCAACTTAATACGATTAAGTAAAGCTTACTTAATTGAATTAAGGCAACGAGTTTGCACAATTGAATTAAGTAAACTGAACAAATTTGTTTTTATGACATTCATAACATGTTTTGTTTCTTCACAGTAAACCTAAACCCAAATCCCCCCTTGATATCATTCTTCCACTCACAACGTAAGTTGATCTTGAAAATAATCAATTTATGACCTATTAATAATTTTATATGCTAAAAGAAGTTTGTACACTATTGTCTGTCTCTTTTTTTCATGGTAGTGTGCAGGATTTTTGCATATATATTATTTATAATTTTGCAATCATGGAAATTTCATCATCATTTACTCACCCTCATGTTGTTGCAAACCTATATGAATTTCTTCTGCAGAACACAAAAGAAGATATTTTGAAGAATGCTGGTAACCAGACAGTTGATGGGCCCCACTGACTGCCATAGTATTTTTTTTCCCCCATACTATGGAAGTAAATGGCTACTGTCAACTGTTTAATTACCAACATTCTTCAACATATCTTCTCATACAGGTTCGGAACAACCTGAGAATGAGTAAGAGATGACAAAATTTTCAATTTTTTGGGTGAACTATCCCTTTAAGAAGTAAAATCAGGCCTGAACGGTCAAAGTGTGATTGTCTTTTGTGTGTTACAGGTTGAACTCTATTTTGGTGAAGGAGTGTCGCTCTGTGGTTGCCTCTCGTTATTTCACTGAGTGTCTGACTGCAACATCAACAGTGGCTGCAACATCACCACTGGGTGAAACAACAGTGTGATTTTACTCTTCTGACCTGCTGTAAAACTGTAGATTTGTGAACAATACCACTTCTGATCAGCTGCAAGATTTCTGTCAATCTAAAAACACAACATGGCAACTGCTTTGATTGAATGGTAATGAGGTCACTATGATGGTGGAGGGACCAGCATGAGTTTAAACATATAAAGGCTCTGAACAGAGGGTGCTTGTGCATGAATAAATGTTATAGTATTGCTGTAATAATGTAAATGTTTGGTGGCATTTTAAATTTCTGTTGACAACTGTAATAAAACTTTCTCTGTTCCTTGAATCACACTGTGCTGATGAGTATGTTATTTATTATTATATATATGATGCTGAGTATGGTATATGATAAAGTCTGTGAAGAGAATGCTTGTAAAAACGGAGCGTATGTTTACTGTAAGTGTGCTAAAGTACAACATGACAACAAGCATCCGTCACTATCCATCAGTCTCACCCCAGTCAAAAAGCCACTAAATTATAATAGGGGACATTTCTAGTCTCAAATTTGGAAACATACTCGATGCACCTGAACACAGAACATCAGACATCTTCACTGATGAACTTAATAAAGTTAACCTGACAGATAGCATTAAACAGCAGTCATATCCCTACGAAAAAAAACACTTTAAACTAACGCTTATTATGAAAAAATGAATCTTCCATATAGGAATGCTCCTTCACTTGCCTGTTTTAATAAACTGTTCAAAACATCTTTTTAGTATTTAATTGTTATTTGTTATTATCATTCATGTATTATGTATTATTTTTATTATTATTTTGCAATGTGTTGTATCAAAATGACAGTTTAACAGTAAGTGGCTTATGAACACTTAAATATGATGAATATAAAATCAAACATTAATCAAACTTTCATGACGTTCAGAATGGCCACTTAAACATTTTATAGTGTAATGGTAGGCTATTTAAATTATTATATAAAGTATTAAAGTCTTAGTACATAAAGTACCTCACATTTATAACTTTGTATGCTGCCATGCCATTTATAAAACCAACGAAGGCTTTGCTCATGAATATCAATATGGTTTAATTAATTATGAATATGTTGCTTATCAGCTGACGAATAACGAAAATCTACTATAATAAGCGCATAAATGAATATTTATTAGGAGTTTACCAGACCCATTATATGTTTACTTCCCTGAACAATACAAACATAAGTCTGCTTAGCTTAATACTTTAATTTTCAAAACGCGTATTTTTTTGACGTATTTCGCGCAAAAAGTTGCTTATATTGTGCTGTTTATATGTGTAAATTATGTGCCTTACTTTGAAGACAACAACACTATCGAGACGGTTCAGTTTTCAAAAGCAAAACTAGCGCGAAAAAGCATTGAGGAAGACGAACAACAACACGACTTGAATCAGCTGCTGCGAGCAGCGCCCTCTGTTGGTGGAGTGAACCTCTCTGCTTCTCTGCCTTTCCTGTCAAAATTGGTGTTATTTAACTTTTGAACGTGTTATTAAAAAACACTGGGACATTTCAGGTGACATTTCCAGACAGGTACAAGCCACCAAAAACAGGCACTGTCCCTGGAAAACGGGACGTTTGGTCACTCTAACATACACTGACCTGTTCCCCTGAGATCTTGTGTGAAATAAAAGAGTTTGGAGTTGTTGTACATGAGTAGGCGGTTTTATGACACTGTGTGTTCAGTATGAAACGTTGCGGTTTGTTTTTTGTGGAACTGGGTGACACAGCAAGTTCTGTATACAGTAAAATACAATAGTGATTTTGTGCATCTTTCAGACAATCAAGAACCCATGAAGAGTCCTCTTTGTCTCAGTGGGGATTGAATGTCATGTACAGGTTATGTGACACCTCAGAGAACCAGATTAGATGTGTAATTACTAATAAAATACATTTTAAAAATACATTTTATATAATAAATAATAACAATAAAATCAAATAAGGGGTGTCCAGTTTCTTATGTTTTTAAGGGCAGTGTATTCTACACAAATATAGCTAAAATTACAGTAAATGCTGCCAAAACTATATTTTAGTATATTTATTCATTTAAAAAGTGCTATTTATTTCTAGGCTATACTGTAACTATTGTTCGTCCAGAATGTTTTTGTTTGTTTTGTTTTGTTTAATGATGGTAACACCCATTTTCATTGCTTTGCCTTATTTAAGTTTTCTTTTTAAATCTGGATTAGCTGAATAGGCTTAAACATGACATCTTATGGTTGCAAAACCTGTTCTAGCCCTGAATATAAAACAGTGATCTAGGGCTAGTTCTGGTTATGATTATGAATTATGTAAAATTTAGTAATCAGGTAATTAAAAAAGGACTGCATTGTTTTAAACTGGCTTGACAGAGAAGTCGGTCCATTCTAAATACCGATCCTCCCAAAGAAAGAAAAACAATCAGGATTTAATGATTTGGAGCGGAAAATGACACTCTGTATAGGGACTGACCAAACATATCATCACCTTTACTTTACATACATCATCATTGAATAAACCATCACACACACAAACTCTGACAGCGACATTGCATAGCTGACACAGTTAACATGACAACAACTGCAGTTTTTGCAGTAAAAACTGGTACACAGACCTGTTGTTTTGGACAATTATTTTATGTATAAGAACAAGAATGTCAAGATAGCCCAGCACTACCTAAATTCAATATAATAATATAATTTGTTACAAGGCAACTGAAAACAGAAAGTAGTGTTTTAAAACTCCCCAAGACATTTGGTAATAGAGGATGAGGATGAAACCTTGGGAGGAACCAAAACTCAGCAGGGAGAGCCCATCATCTTCTGGTTCATACATGTTTAAAAAAACACTGACAATATCGATAATGCTGGGATGAATCAACAGTAAAGGTGCAGCTGCAGGTGGAGACGACTCTAACATATATAAGTCTGATGGGTTAAAGACAGTGAAGACTGAGGAACACCTGAAGACTCTCGTTTAGCTGTATCTCCAACCAACATCTGGTAAGAAATTTAAATATAAATATACTATTGATTAAAAAAGTATTTGTATGCAGCTTGATTGAGTTTTAGTGGTTATTTGTAAAACAATTTATCCATTTCTTATAATAAATATAATATAAATGTTAAATAATAAACATATTATTTGCTTGTTTGCATGATTTTACAATAATGTTATCTTTTATTTCCTAATTTCACATATATTGATTTGTCGGCATAAACTTAAAATGGTGATTTGTTCTTGGTTTTATTTCCAGAGATATACACAGTAATTTTGCATCCTAATATCATCTGGGATGTAAAAGCGGTTCACCAAATACAATGTGTTTAATCTCTTGTGTTTAATCTCCAGATCACCAGAGATGAAGAGTGTTCTTCCAGTGAAGATGTTGGTGGTGTTGCCTCTGGTTCTGTTGGTGGTCAGTATGTGTGAGGCCCACCAGCCCTCTGGTCCACCTATAAAGCTAATTCCAAGACCTCCATTCATACCACCTCATTTCTTTAAAACGACAAAGCCAACCTCAAGACCCACCACAATATTAACCTCAAAGCCAGCCTGGACCACAACCTCCACCTCATCCTCTACTGGAACCTCCACTTCAAACCCCACTGCAACCTCTACTTCAAGCCCCACCACAACCTCCACTGAAATCTCCACTGCAACCTCTACTTCAAGCCCCACCACAACCTCCACTGAAATCTCCACTGCAACCTCTACTTCAAGCCCCACCACAACCTCCACTGAAACCTCCACTTCAACCCCTACTGCAACCTCTACCTCAAGCCCCACCACAACCTCCACTGAAACCTCCACTTCAACCCCTACTGCAACCTCTACTTCAAGCCCCACCACAACCTCCACTGAAACCTCCACTTCAACCCCTACTGCAACCTCCACCTCAAGGCCCACTGCAACCTCCACCTCAAGACCCACCAAAACCTCCACCTCAAGACCCACCAAAACCTCCACCTCAAGACCCACCAAAACCTCCACAAGACCCCACAAGCCTGATTACAAGCCTCCCCACAAGCATCCCCACAAGCCTCCTCACAAGCCCCATCTCAAACCCCACGGTAACATCCAGCTCTAAGCTCCACCACAGGCTCAATCACAATCTAGACTCACCAAATAGTAATTTATGAATGGTTAAAGGGCTCAAATCATACATAGTATTGTATTTTCTCCCTGACATCCACTTATTGTTAGTAAACTTTTTTGTTCTTTTTGAGTTCTTCTCTGACATAATAGCCATACAGTTTATTCAAATCTTCTGAATGTATAATGGGTTGTTTCTTGTTTCATTCCATTTCAATAAATGCAAAGCAAAATCAAAACATTTGCATTTTTCTATAAAACTAAAATGTGTAGGTTCACAATTGATATTAAAATGAAACACAATAACCATACCTGCAAAACATGTGGAGGGTGGGTCTCAACAGTGCATTCACATGTAGCCTATTTGTCAGTAAAATCTGAGTTCATGCAGAATTTGTGATTCATAAATAATTGTGCACTAAAACTTCTTCTAAATGTAGGCTACAGTAAAATAAAATCATCTGTATGGGAAAAAAAATCACATATTAGGCTATGAGTAACAATAAATTACATAACAAAATGCAGCCTAGATTCCGGACAAATGAGTGGTCCAAGACAGGATTGTATTGCGTGTAGTCTATGGCTATAAAACTGTTTCTTGAGTTTTAACCGCTTGTGAGGATGACACGCTTTACTAACTGGAAGATCTTAAGATGTTATCTTTTGTTTTGGTGTAAATTACTCACTTAACACAAAACTGCCAATAATGTAAGCCACTGGGAGACTGTAAACGGCTGTGATTCATTGTATTGCAGAAAACCAATATAAAGATTTGTAATACGAAGTATTTTTCAAAAATTAAGTTTTAGTATTTTCGTGCCGTGACGGTGGGGGCAGGAACATGTGTGATAGACATTCGCGCTTACTAGACCGGTAGGATGCAGCCTTCTGTTTGAGAAGCACCCCTATTAAGAGACGTGTTGATGGGTGCTGATGTCACATGTGCGCCAGCTCATTGAAGACAGAGATGTGAGCCACATGTGTGGCTATCGTTATCCTATGGAGCCCTGCACATGACATGCAAGAAAAATAATTTAATCATGTGCACAATTTACTAATTTGTTCCCTCGATTTACTAAAATGTGCGCACGATTTACTATTTCGTTCATTTGATTTACTAAAACTTGCGCACGATTTACTATTTTGTTCATTCGATTTACTAAAATGTGCGCACGATTTACTGTTTTGTTCCCTTGATTTACTTAAACATGCGCACGATTTACTATTTCGTTCATTTGATTTACTTAAAAGTGTGCACGATTTACTATTTCGTTCATTTGATTTACTAAAACGTGCGCACGATTTACTATTTTGTTCATTCGATTTACTAAAACGTGCGCACGATTTACTATTTCATTCATTCGATTTACTAAAACGTGCGCACGATTTACTATTTCGTTCATTTGATTTACTAAAACTTGCGCACGATTTACTATTTTGTTCATTCGATTTACTAAAATGTGCGCACGATTTACTGTTTTGTTCCCTTGATTTACTTAAACATGCGCATGATTTACTATTTCGTTCCTTCGATTTACTAAAACGTGTGCACGATTTACTATTTCGTTCATTTGATTTACTAAAACTTGTGCACGATTTACTATTTTGCTCATTCGATTTACTAAAACGTGCGCACGATTTACTATTTCATTCATTCGATTTACTAAAACGTGCGCACGATTTACTATTTTGTTCATTCGATTTACTAAAACGTGCGCACAATTTACTATTTCGTTCATTCAATTTACTAAAACGTGCACATGATTTAGTATTTCGTTCATTCGATTTACTAGAACGTGCGCACGATTTACTATTTCCTGCATTCGATTTACTAAAATGCGCACGATTTACTATTTCGTTCCCTCGATTTACTAAAACGTGCGCATAATTTACTATTTCGTTCATTCTATTCACTAAAACGTGTGCACAATTTACTATTTCGTTAATTTGATTTACTAAAACGTGCACATGATTTACTATTTCGTTAATTTGATTTACTAAAACGTGCACACAATTTACTATTTCCTGCATTCAATTTACTAAAACGTGCGCACTATTTACTATTTCGTTCCCTCGATTTACTAAAACGTGCGCACAATTTACTATTTCGTTCATTCGATTTACTAAAACGTGCACACTATTTACTATTTCGTTCCCTCGATTTACTAAAATGTGCGCACGATTTACTATTTCGTTCATTCGGTTTACTAAAACGTGCACACTATTTACTATTTCGTTCCCTCGATTTACTAAAACGTGCGCACAATTTACTATTTCGTTCATTCGATTTACTAAAACGTGCACACTATTTACTATTTCGTTCCCTCGATTTACTAAAATGTGCGCACGATTTACTATTTCGTTCATTCGGTTTACTAAAACGTGCACACTATTTACTATTTCGTTCATTCGATTTACTAAAACGTGCGCACTATTTACTATTTCGTTCCCTCGATTTACTAAAATGTGCGCACGATTTACTATTTCCTGCATTCAATTTACTAAAACGTGCGCACTATTTACTATTTCGTTCCCTCGATTTACTAAAACGTGCGCACAATTTACTATTTCGTTCATTCGATTTACTAAAACGTGCACACTATTTACTATTTCGTTCCCTCGATTTACTAAAATGTGCGCACGATTTACTATTTCGTTCATTCGGTTTACTAAAACGTGCACACTATTTACTATTTCGTTCATTCGATTTACTAAAACGTGCACACTATTTACTATTTCGTTCCCTCGATTTACTAAAATGTGCGCACGATTTACTATTTCCTGCATTCAATTTACTAAAACGTGCGCACTATTTACTATTTCGTTCCCTCGATTTACTAAAACGTGCGCACAATTTACTATTTCGTTCATTCGATTTACTAAAACGTGCACACTATTTACTATTTCGTTCCCTCGATTTACTAAAATGTGCGCACGATTTACTATTTCGTTCATTCGGTTTACTAAAACGTGCACACTATTTACTATTTCGTTCCCTCGATTTACTAAAACGTGCGCACTATTTACTATTTCGTTCCCTCGATTTACTAAAATGTGCGCACGATTTACTATTTCGTTCATTCGGTTTACTAAAACGTGCGCACAATTTAGTAAATCGAGGGAATGTATTAGTAAATCGTGCGCACGATTTAGCCTACTATTTTTTTCCTGCATGTCACGTCCGGGGCTCCGTATTAATCTTATCCATCTTCATCGATATTTTTCTGAATGAATGTCTGAACTGTTTTATTGCAATTGCTAAAAGTTTTGTCAGTCAGATTTACTACAATGACAACAGGCATTTCATGGATTTAACGCTTTTGTAGACAAAAAGTGCTGTTTGATGTTTTACAATGGACGCTTATAATAGACATTTTACCCGAGTTGCTCTCCACTGACTGTACTGATCAAAAACACGATGGGAAACGACTTGCTGACGACACAGATTAATGCTCATTGGTTTAAACAGCCGTGATGCATATTGTTCTCTTTTAAAATGTGTGATTTTAAAACTCTCATATCGTGTTTTTAAGTGAATAAATTATGTGTGAATATTCCAAAAGTCTCTGACAGTGCAATCTCTCAATGGGTTATGTGATTGTTGTCATATTTGTAAAAATATAAAAATGATTGATAACGTCTTTCGAATGGAATAAAATAAGTACTTTGGGTGTCTTGTTCATAATATTTATTTTCACTTAAAAGCAACATAACTTAAATTAGGCCTACATCAAGTTTTTCAGCAACAAAGCCCATGAGTGAGAATCCCGCAATATCCGCCTTTAATCTCGTAGGTGTCTGATCCACTACAAGAACAGAGAACTGTCAGAATTGCCTGGACTTTTTTCACTCCTCCCCACCGCAGTCGCATACTCTCGCCTACATTTCAGGCGAGGCGAGGCGAATCTCAAACGAGCCTAATGTTATATGCATTTCAGTGATGGATGCTGACATCACATACGCGCCAGATCGTTGAAGAGAGTGATGTGAGCCACATGTGCGGTTATTGTTTATCCTTATCTTATCTTCGTCAATATTTTTCTAAATGGATGTCTGACCAGTTTTATTGCAATAGCGATTAGACGTTGCGTCGCAAGCTGGATGGGATTGGACTCTCTCAACGCTCGGTGATCGTGTTGGATTCGCATAGTGAGGGAGAGTCACGCTGGATTGCACTACGGAGTAATTGTGTCATCTGAGGACTCAGCTTTAAGGTGGAAAAGTTTTTCTTCATCGTTTGTTCCTGCAAAGACTGTAGGCATTCACACATCCACACAAACTGAACTGAAACAAATACATTTATATTGCACTCGGACTTCAGTATACGCATACAGATTGATTTTTTTTTTCTTTTCTTTTTTTATTGTTATTGATGAACAATACAACATTGACCACTGACAGGTGAAGTGAATAACACTGATTATCTCTTCATTATGGCACCTATTAGTGGGTGGGATATATTAGGCAGAACGTGAACATTTTGTCCTCAAAGTTGATGTGTTAGAAGCAAGAAAAATGGGCAAGCGTAAGGATTTGAGCGAGTTTGACAAGGGCCAAATTGTGATGGCTAGACGACTGGGTCAGAGCATCTCCAAAACTGCAGCTCTTGTGGGGTGTTCTCGGTCTGCAGTGGTCAGTATCTATCAAAAGTGGTCCAAGGAAGGAACAGTGGTGAATCGGCGACAGGGTCATGGGCGGCCAAGGCTCATTGATGCACGTGGGGAGCGAAGGCTGGCCCGTGTGGTCCGATCCAACAGACAAGCTACTGTAGCTCAAATTGCTCAAGAAGTTAATGCTGGTTCTGATAGAAAGGTATCAGAATACACAGTGCATCGCAGTTTGTTGCGTATGGGACTGAATCGCCGCAGACCAGTCAGGGTGCCCATGCTGACCCTGTCCACCGCCGAAAGCACTGAAGGATCTATGGGCTTTCAATAACAACCCGTGTGTTTTACTACATTTATGTGAATTGTGTAGATCTGAACAGTTTTTTTGTTGGTTGCAAGCACAATAAACCTAAAAAAAAATCGAAAATGGGCTACTTAGACATCTCTCAAGGTGTCGCAATCAGAGAAGAGATTATAAATCGTTAAACTGTAGAAGAATAAGAAAACCTGAGACAATACCAATACTGAGATAAATGTAACAAATATTCCAGTAATATGTCTGAACTGTTTTTAAATGTATTTAAAACAGTTCATGTGACTACAGTGGTTCAACCTTAATGTTATGAAGCGACGGGAATACTTTTTGTGCGCCATCAGTGAATCAGTGGTTTCAAATCAGTGGTTCGGAGCGCATATCAAGCCAAAGTCACGTGATTTTAGTAAACAAGGCTTCATTATGTGATAAATGTTTAAAAATTTCAATGGTTCACCACTGGGGGGGCGTGACTTTGGCAGTTTGATTCACGCTCCGAACCACTGATTCGAAACAAAAGATTGATAAAGCTTCGAAGCTTCATGAAGCAGTGTTTTGAAATCGCCCATCACTAGATATTGTTGAATAAAGTCGTTATTTTGTTTTTTTGCTGCACAAAAAGTATTCTCGTCACTTCATAACATTAAGGTTGAACCGCTGTAGTCCTGTTTTAAATATGTCTTTAGTAGCTTTCTGGACGTTGAAAGTGTTAATTGTCTTGCTGGCAATGCAGGCCTCACTGAGCCATCGGGTTTCATCAAAAATATCTTAATTTGTGTTCTGAAGATGAACGAAGGTCTTACAGATGTGGAACGACATGAGGGTGAGTAATTAATGACAGAATTTTAATTTTTGGGTGAACTAACCCTTCAATGCTGTTCATTAAACTGGTATAAAGTGTGCAATACAATACATGTCGTGTTTCCACTGTATTTGTATATTTGTTAAACTTGTTTGCACATTTATGTTATGGAAGTAATATTGTTAAAGTTTAAAAGTTATTAATGTTATATGCATTTCAGTGATGGATGCTGACATCATATGTGCACCAGCTCGTTGAAGAGAGTGATGTGAGCCACATGTGCGGCTATTGTTAATCTTATCCATCTTCATCAATATTTTTCTAAATGGATGTCTGACCAGTTTTATTGCAATAGTGATTGGACTTTGCTTCGCAAGCTGGATGGGATTGGACTCGCTCAACGCTCGGTGATCATGTTGGATTCGCATGGTGAGGGAGAGTCATGCTGAATTGCACTATGGAGTAATTGTGTCATCTGAGGACTCAGCTTTAAGGAGGAAAAGTTTTTCTTCATCGTTCATTCCTGCAAAGACTGTAGGCATTCACACATCCACACAAACTGAACTCAGACAAATACATTCATATTGCACTTGGACTTCAGTATACACATGTGAATTGATTTTGATTGTTATTGATGAACAATATACACCGATCAGGCATAACATTATAGGTGTGTTCACGCCATATTGTAATTACTGTAATTATGAGATTCTGGCTCGCAAAAAGCGTTCACGTCCTCATAGAGCTCGTAATTAGAGTTTGTAAGCTGGGAGTTTTCTGAAAGCTCCCATGTGTACCACGTGGCTGCTGTACCACCTGACGACTGTAGATTCATTTAGCTGTTGAACGTGGTGCCATAGAAACGCATAAATCCCAGTCCGAAGATGTGAACAGCTCAGAATATAACATCACGTGTTGTCATCTCAAGATTATGGTAATTATGTGGTGGCGTGAATGCAGAACTGACAGGTGAAATGAATTACACTGATTATCTCTTCATCACGGCACCTGTTAGTGGGTGAGATATATTAGGCAGCAAGTGAACATTTTGTCCTCAAAGTTGATGTGATAGAAGCAGGAAAAATGGGCAAGCGTAAGGATTTGAGTGAGTTTGACAAGGGACAAATTGTGATGGCTAGACGACTGGGTCAGAGCATCTCCAAAACTGCAGCTCTTGTGGGGTGTTCCTGGTCTGCAGTGGTCAGTATCTATTAAAAGTGGTCCAAGGAAGGAACAGTGGTGAACCGGCGACAGGGTCATGGGTGGCCAAGGCTCATTGATGCACGTGGGGAGCGAAGGCTGGCCCGTGTGGTCCGGTCCAACAGACGAGCTGTAGCTCAAATTGCTCAAGAAGTTAATTCTGGTTCTGATAGAAAGGTGTCAGAATACACAGTGCATCGCAGTTTGTTGCGTATGGGGTTGAATCGCCGCAAACCAGTCAGGGTGCCCATGCTGACCCTGTCCACCGCCAAAAGCACTGAAGCATCTAAGGGGTTTCAATAACAACCCATGTGTTTTACTTTAAGAAAGCAACCATACATTGGTGTTTTATCTTCTTTATTTTTATATATATATATATATATATATATATATATATATATATAATTTCATAGTCATTCATACTGACAAACTAGTCACTTTTCGGCGAAATTTGCCGTTTTGACTCAAAATATGTTGTTTATATGAATCGTGTAGCTCTGAACAGTTTTTGTGGGTTGCAAGCACAATAAATCTCACAAGAATCAAAAATGGGCTACTTTCCCATAGACTTGAGTGAGAACATAGACGTCTCTCGAGGTATCGCAATCTTTCTTGGTGCTCTGTGGCATTACAGATCGCTGTAGTGCTTCAGTTCAAGTTGTACGTGAACCGACCATCTCTTCCATTTTACTACAACACAAAACAAGCATGAATGAACATCAGAAGGTATGTTGAAAGATACCATATAATTTACCGAAATCTGTATTATGTCATGTAATCGATCAATCAGTGTTTCAACTGCGGAAAGGCATCAATAAAACAACTTACAAAAAATGTCACATTTACCTCAGGGTTGTTCAATGTCTAATAACTCATTAGTCAGCTACAAAAATGAACTTAGAGAAGAGCATTTTGTTAAATATTGACAACAGGCAATTGCATATTCAATGTATTGTGGCATCTGAATCGATCAAACACACAACCACACTTCCAACCCTTCACCCATGCAGGCTCCGTAATGTCTGGCTCCCCCACTGAGCGCTATCACCCTTCTGCTTCAATCACACACTTCAAAGACACTTGGCACATTGATTGTTATCAATACAAGAACCAGACATGCAGCCCATAGAAATGGCATCCTTTCCACTAATTCATTGACAAATTTGCTTAAATGAAGGAACATGGATTTCCCCAGTACATTTTTGTGTATTATTACTGTTTCTATATTGTTCTTTTGTATGTTGTAGTGTTATGCATGTCCGAGGACAGAACTTATAGATAATGTAGCCCATCTAGGTGGTGTTTCATATCCAATTACTCCTTGGTGGACATCACCTCATCATAGAATGCATTGTTTGTTTGTTATATTTATCAGAGTATAAATGGACACAAACTGCCAGCTCACTCCCTTCATGCAAATGAGTCCACTTTCAAACAAAGGAACATTTCCCGTTTGGAAATTGCACCTTTCTCATTGGTCAAGCCAAAACTCAAAGGTGTGACTTCTGTAGAGGTTAAAACACCCCCACGCAGATCGCACTGGTCTCTCTTTGGGTCTTCTGCCTTTGTTCTTGCTGATTCTACTGATTGCTTGTCAACTCACGTGGCCCCATTAACTTCAAGCCATGCACAACTTCCTCGACAACAGGGTCAAATTAACAACGCAAGTTCGTCGTCATTTCGTCATTCAACACAGAAGATATTGATTACAACTTCAGCTCCA